>NC_091282.1:894640219-894705219 GCF_032444005.1 Ranitomeya imitator | reverse complement strand
GAAACCAGTTTAAGCATCAAAGATTCCTTGAGAGTCTTGACACTACTAAGCTTGAATGTGTTCGCTAAAGATTTCTAGCCGTATTTGTAAAAGTTTGGAGATGCTGGGGATTGAACCCAGGACCTCATACATGCGAAGCATGCGCTCTACCACTGAGCTACATCCCCAAAAGTCTACTCGTGGGGTGGAGCACTCACAAGTATTTCTTTCACCGAGTGCCTGCAGGAACCAAATAAGGCGAAGCAAAAGCAGCCACCTGTTGGACGTGCGTTCTTTGCACGTAAACCCAAGCCATGGAGATGCCGGGGATTGAACCCGGGGCCTCACACATGCAAAGCGTGCGCTCTACCACTGAGCTACATCCCCGCTATTTGCACGACTTTCCGAAACTTGCAGGAAACGGGTCAAGATTTTTCAGCCAAGGGTTAGCATTTCTTCCAATCGCTGAACCACCTTTAGAAAAAAACTGTGAATTATTAGAGATACATCAGCTGACCTATTCAAGCTTCCGGCACGACACTCGGACTCGGTTTTCTGATGATACCAAGTAGAGACTCTGAAGCTTGTCCTTAATGCAAAGCTATTGCACATTTCCCACTTTAATCAGGCTAGAGAAAGTTGCCTATATTTGCCTGTACTATTGATTTGTGCAATGTTTGCTGAAAGTCCAGTTCCCATGGAAGACATGCCACTGAGTGGTAAAGTGATGCCCTTGCCTTAGGTTGCATGCAGTCTTTAGAATCTGCCGTGACAAAAAGCCTCTTCCTGCTATGTGACCTGGCAAAGAAACCAGTTTAAGCATCAAAGATTCCTTGAGAGTCTTGACACTACTAAGCTTGAATGTGTTCGCTAAAGATTTCTAGCCGTATTTGTAAAAGTTTGGAGATGCTGGGGATTGAACCCAGGACCTCATACATGCGAAGCATGCGCTCTACCACTGAGCTACATCCCCAAAAGTCTACTCGTGGGGTGGAGCACTCACAAGTATTTCTTTCACCGAGTGCCTGCAGGAACCAAATAAGGCGAAGCAAAAGCAGCCACCTGTTGGACGTGCGTTCTTTGCACGTAAACCCAGGCCATGGAGATGCCGGGGATTGAACCCGGGGCCTCACACATGCAAAGCGTGCGCTCTACCACTGAGCTACATCCCCGCTATTTGCACGACTTTCCGAAACTTGCAGGAAACGGGTCAAGATTTTTCAGCCAAGGGTTAGCATTTCTTCCAATCGCTGAACCACCTTTAGAAAAAAACTGTGAATTATTAGAGATACATCAGCTGACCTATTCAAGCTTCCGGCATGACACTCGGACTCGGTTTTCTGATGATACCAAGTAGAGACTCTGAAGCTTGTCCTTAATGCAAAGCTATTGCACATTTCCCACTTTAATCAGGCTAGAGAAAGTTGCCTATATTTGCCTGTACTATTGATTTGTGCAATGTTTGCTGAAAGTCCAGTTCCCATGGAAGACATGCCACTGAGTGGTAAAGTGATGCCCTTGCCTTAGGTTGCATGCAGTCTTTAGAATCTGCCGTGACAAAAAGCCTCTTCCTGCTATGTGACCTGGCAAAGAAACCAGTTTAAGCATCAAAGATTCCTTGAGAGTCTTGACACTACTAAGCTTGAATGTGTTCGCTAAAGATTTCTAGCCGTATTTGTAAAAGTTTGGAGATGCTGGGGATTGAACCCAGGACCTCATACATGCGAAGCATGCGCTCTACCACTGAGCTACATCCCCAAAAGTCTACTCGTGGGGTGGAGCACTCACAAGTATTTCTTTCACCGAGTGCCTGCAGGAACCAAATAAGGCGAAGCAAAAGCAGCCACCTGTTGGACGTGCGTTCTTTGCACGTAAACCCAGGCCATGGAGATGCCGGGGATTGAACCCGGGGCCTCACACATGCAAAGCGTGCGCTCTACCACTGAGCTACATCCCCGCTATTTGCACGACTTTCCGAAACTTGCAGGAAACGGGTCAAGATTTTTCAGCCAAGGGTTAGCATTTCTTCCAATCGCTGAACCACCTTTAGAAAAAAACTGTGAATTATTAGAGATACATCAGCTGACCTATTCAAGCTTCCGGCACGACACTCGGACTCGGTTTTCTGATGATACCAAGTAGAGACTCTGAAGCTTGTCCTTAATGCAAAGCTATTGCACATTTCCCACTTTAATCAGGCTAGAGAAAGTTGCCTATATTTGCCTGTACTATTGATTTGTGCAATGTTTGCTGAAAGTCCAGTTCCCATGGAAGACATGCCACTGAGTGGTAAAGTGATGCCCTTGCCTTAGGTTGCATGCAGTCTTTAGAATCTGCCGTGACAAAAAGCCTCTTCCTGCTATGTGACCTGGCAAAGAAACCAGTTTAAGCATCAAAGATTCCTTGAGAGTCTTGACACTACTAAGCTTGAATGTGTTCGCTAAAGATTTCTAGCCGTATTTGTAAAAGTTTGGAGATGCTGGGGATTGAACCCAGGACCTCATACATGCGAAGCATGCGCTCTACCACTGAGCTACATCCCCAAAAGTCTACTCGTGGGGTGGAGCACTCACAAGTATTTCTTTCACCGAGTGCCTGCAGGAACCAAATAAGGCGAAGCAAAAGCAGCCACCAGTTGGACGTGCGTTCTTTGCACGTAAACCCAGGCCATGGAGATGCCGGGGATTGAACCCGGGGCCTCACACATGCAAAGCGTGCGCTCTACCACTGAGCTACATCCCCGCTATTTGCACGACTTTCCGAAACTTGCAGGAAACGGGTCAAGATTTTTCAGCCAAGGGTTAGCATTTCTTCCAATCGCTGAACCACCTTTAGAAAAAAACTGTGAATTATTAGAGATACATCAGCTGACCTATTCAAGCTTCCAGCACGACACTCGGACTCGGTTTTCTGATGATACCAAGTAGAGACTCTGAAGCTTGTCCTTAATGCAAAGCTATTGCACATTTCCCACTTTAATCAGGCTAGAGAAAGTTGCCTATATTTGCCTGTACTATTGATTTGTGCAATGTTTGCTGAAAGTCCAGTTCCCATGGAAGACATGCCACTGAGTGGTAAAGTGATGCCCTTGCCTTAGGTTGCATGCAGTCTTTAGAATCTGCCGTGACAAAAAGCCTCTTCCTGCTATGTGACCTGGCAAAGAAACCAGTTTAAGCATCAAAGATTCCTTGAGAGTCTTGACACTACTAAGCTTGAATGTACATGCGAAGCATGCGCTCTACCACTGAGCTACATCCCCAAAAGTCTACTCGTGGGGTGGAGCACTCACAAGTATTTCTTTCACCGAGTGCCTGCAGGAACCAAATAAGGCGAAGCAAAAGCAGCCACCTGTTGGACGTGCGTTCTTTGCACATAAACCCAGGCCATGGAGATGCCGGGGATTGAACCCGGGGCCTCACACATGCAAAGCGTGCGCTCTACCACTGAGCTACATCCCCGCTATTTGCACGACTTTCCGAAACTTGCAGGAAACGGGTCAAGATTTTTCAGCCAAGGGTTAGCATTTCTTCCAATCGCTGAACCACCTTTAGAAAAAAACTGTGAATTATTAGAGATACATCAGCTGACCTATTCAAGCTTCCGGCACGACACTCGGACTCGGTTTTCTGATGATACCAAGTAGAGACTCTGAAGCTTGTCCTTAATGCAAAGCTATTGCACATTTCCCACTTTAATCAGGCTAGAGAAAGTTGCCTATATTTGCCTGTACTATTGATTTGTGCAATGTTTGCTGAAAGTCCAGTTCCCATGGAAGACATGCCACTGAGTGGTAAAGTGATGCCCTTGCCTTAGGTTGCATGCAGTCTTTAGAATCTGCCGTGACAAAAAGCCTCTTCCTGCTATGTGACCTGGCAAAGAAACCAGTTTAAGCATCAAAGATTCCTTGAGAGTCTTGACACTACTAAGCTTGAATGTGTTCGCTAAAGATTTCTAGCCGTATTTGTAAAAGTTTGGAGATGCTGGGGATTGAACCCAGGACCTCATACATGCGAAGCATGCGCTCTACCACTGAGCTACATCCCCAAAAGTCTACTCGTGGGGTGGAGCACTCACAAGTATTTCTTTCACCGAGTGCCTGCAGGAACCAAATAAGGCGAAGCAAAAGCAGCCACCTGTTGGACGTGCGTTCTTTGCACGTAAACCCAGGCCATGGAGATGCCGGGGATTGAACCCGGGGCCTCACACATGCAAAGCGTGCGCTCTACCACTGAGCTACATCCCCGCTATTTGCACGACTTTCCGAAACTTGCAGGAAACGGGTCAAGATTTTTCAGCCAAGGGTTAGCATTTCTTCCAATCGCTGAACCACCTTTAGAAAAAAACTGTGAATTATTAGAGATACATCAGCTGACCTATTCAAGCTTCCGGCACGACACTCGGACTCGGTTTTCTGATGATACCAAGTAGAGACTCTGAAGCTTGTCCTTAATGCAAAGCTATTGCACATTTCCCACTTTAATCAGGCTAGAGAAAGTTGCCTATATTTGCCTGTACTATTGATTTGTGCAATGTTTGCTGAAAGTCCAGTTCCCATGGAAGACATGCCACTGAGTGGTAAAGTGATGCCCTTGCCTTAGGTTGCATGCAGTCTTTAGAATCTGCCGTGACAAAAAGCCTCTTCCTGCTATGTGACCTGGCAAAGAAACCAGTTTAAGCATCAAAGATTCCTTGAGAGTCTTGACACTACTAAGCTTGAATGTGTTCGCTAAAGATTTCTAGCCGTATTTGTAAAAGTTTGGAGATGCTGGGGATTGAACCCAGGACCTCATACATGCGAAGCATGCGCTCTACCACTGAGCTACATCCCCAAAAGTCTACTCGTGGGGTGGAGCACTCACAAGTATTTCTTTCACCGAGTGCCTGCAGGAACCAAATAAGGCGAAGCAAAAGCAGCCACCAGTTGGACGTGCGTTCTTTGCACGTAAACCCAGGCCATGGAGATGCCGGGGATTGAACCCGGGGCCTCACACATGCAAAGCGTGCGCTCTACCACTGAGCTACATCCCCGCTATTTGCACGACTTTCCGAAACTTGCAGGAAACGGGTCAAGATTTTTCAGCCAAGGGTTAGCATTTCTTCCAATCGCTGAACCACCTTTAGAAAAAAACTGTGAATTATTAGAGATACATCAGCTGACCTATTCAAGCTTCCAGCACGACACTCGGACTCGGTTTTCTGATGATACCAAGTAGAGACTCTGAAGCTTGTCCTTAATGCAAAGCTATTGCACATTTCCCACTTTAATCAGGCTAGAGAAAGTTGCCTATATTTGCCTGTACTATTGATTTGTGCAATGTTTGCTGAAAGTCCAGTTCCCATGGAAGACATGCCACTGAGTGGTAAAGTGATGCCCTTGCCTTAGGTTGCATGCAGTCTTTAGAATCTGCCGTGACAAAAAGCCTCTTCCTGCTATGTGACCTGGCAAAGAAACCAGTTTAAGCATCAAAGATTCCTTGAGAGTCTTGACACTACTAAGCTTGAATGTACATGCGAAGCATGCGCTCTACCACTGAGCTACATCCCCAAAAGTCTACTCGTGGGGTGGAGCACTCACAAGTATTTCTTTCACCGAGTGCCTGCAGGAACCAAATAAGGCGAAGCAAAAGCAGCCACCTGTTGGACGTGCGTTCTTTGCACATAAACCCAGGCCATGGAGATGCCGGGGATTGAACCCGGGGCCTCACACATGCAAAGCGTGCGCTCTACCACTGAGCTACATCCCCGCTATTTGCACGACTTTCCGAAACTTGCAGGAAACGGGTCAAGATTTTTCAGCCAAGGGTTAGCATTTCTTCCAATCGCTGAACCACCTTTAGAAAAAAACTGTGAATTATTAGAGATACATCAGCTGACCTATTCAAGCTTCCGGCACGACACTCGGACTCGGTTTTCTGATGATACCAAGTAGAGACTCTGAAGCTTGTCCTTAATGCAAAGCTATTGCACATTTCCCACTTTAATCAGGCTAGAGAAAGTTGCCTATATTTGCCTGTACTATTGATTTGTGCAATGTTTGCTGAAAGTCCAGTTCCCATGGAAGACATGCCACTGAGTGGTAAAGTGATGCCCTTGCCTTAGGTTGCATGCAGTCTTTAGAATCTGCCGTGACAAAAAGCCTCTTCCTGCTATGTGACCTGGCAAAGAAACCAGTTTAAGCATCAAAGATTCCTTGAGAGTCTTGACACTACTAAGCTTGAATGTGTTCGCTAAAGATTTCTAGCCGTATTTGTAAAAGTTTGGAGATTGAACCCAGGACCTCATACATGCGAAGCATGCGCTCTACCACTGAGCTACATCCCCAAAAGTCTACTCGTGGGGTGGAGCACTCACAAGTATTTCTTTCACCGAGTGCCTGCAGGAACCAAATAAGGCGAAGCAAAAGCAGCCACCTGTTGGACGTGCGTTCTTTGCACGTAAACCCAGGCCATGGAGATGCCGGGGATTGAACCCGGGGCCTAACACATGCAAAGCGTGCGCTCTACCACTGAGCTACATCCCCGCTATTTGCACGACTTTCCGAAACTTGCAGGAAACGGGTCAAGATTTTTCAGCCAAGGGTTAGCATTTCTTCCAATCGCTGAACCACCTTTAGAAAAAAACTGTGAATTATTAGAGATACATCAGCTGACCTATTCAAGCTTCCGGCACGACACTCGGACTCGGTTTTCTGATGATACCAAGTAGAGACTCTGAAGCTTGTCCTTAATGCAAAGCTATTGCACATTTCCCACTTTAATCAGGCTAGAGAAAGTTGCCTATATTTGCCTGTACTATTGATTTGTGCAATGTTTGCTGAAAGTCCAGTTCCCATGGAAGACATGCCACTGAGTGGTAAAGTGATGCCCTTGCCTTAGGTTGCATGCAGTCTTTAGAATCTGCCGTGACAAAAAGCCTCTTCCTGCTATGTGACCTGGCAAAGAAACCAGTTTAAGCATCAAAGATTCCTTGAGAGTCTTGACACTACTAAGCTTGAATGTGTTCGCTAAAGATTTCTAGCCGTATTTGTAAAAGTTTTGAGATGCTGGGGATTGAACCCAGGACCTCATACATGCGAAGCATGCGCTCTACCACTGAGCTACATCCCCAAAAGTCTACTCGTGGGGTGGAGCACTCACAAGTATTTCTTTCACCGAGTGCCTGCAGGAACCAAATAAGGCGAAGCAAAAGCAGCCACCTGTTGGACGTGCGTTCTTTGCACGTAAACCCAGGCCATGGAGATGCCGGGGATTGAACCCGGGGCCTCACACATGCAAAGCGTGCGCTCTACCACTGAGCTACATCCCCGCTATTTGCACGACTTTCCGAAACTTGCAGGAAACGGGTCAAGATTTTTCAGCCAAGGGTTAGCATTTCTTCCAATCGCTGAACCACCTTTAGAAAAAAACTGTGAATTATTAGAGATACATCAGCTGACCTATTCAAGCTTCCGGCACGACACTCGGACTCGGTTTTCTGATGATACCAAGTAGAGACTCTGAAGCTTGTCCTTAATGCAAAGCTATTGCACATTTCCCACTTTAATCAGGCTAGAGAAAGTTGCCTATATTTGCCTGTACTATTGATTTGTGCAATGTTTGCTGAAAGTCCAGTTCCCATGGAAGACATGCCACTGAGTGGTAAAGTGATGCCCTTGCCTTAGGTTGCATGCAGTCTTTAGAATCTGCTGTGACAAAAAGCCTCTTCCTGCTATGTGACCTGGCAAAGAAACCAGTTTAAGCATCAAAGATTCCTTGAGAGTCTTGACACTACTAAGCTTGAATGTGTTCGCTAAAGATTTCTAGCCATATTTGTAAAAGTTTGGAGATGCTGGGGATTGAACCCAGGACCTCATACATGCGAAGCATGCGCTCTACCACTGAGCTACATCCCCAAAAGTCTACTCATGGGGTGGAGCACTCACAAGTATTTCTTTCACCGAGTGCCTGCAGGAACCAAATAAGGCGAAGCAAAAGCAGCCACCTGTTGGACGTGCGTTCTTTGCACGTAAACCCAGGCCATGGAGATGCCGGGGATTGAACCCGGGGCCTCACACATGCAAAGCGTGCGCTCTACCACTGAGCTACATCCCCGCTATTTGCACGACTTTCCGAAACTTGCAGGAAACGGGTCAAGATTTTTCAGCCAAGGGTTAGCATTTCTTCCAATCGCTGAACCACCTTTAGAAAAAAACTGTGAATTATTAGAGATACATCAGCTGACCTATTCAAGCTTCCGGCACGACACTCGGACTCGGTTTTCTGATGATACCAAGTAGAGACTCTGAAGCTTGTCCTTAATGCAAAGCTATTGCACATTTCCCACTTTAATCAGGCTAGAGAAAGTTGCCTATATTTGCCTGTACTATTGATTTGTGCAATGTTTGCTGAAAGTCCAGTTCCCATGGAAGACATGCCACTGAGTGGTAAAGTGATGCCCTTGCCTTAGGTTGCATGCAGTCTTTAGAATCTGCCGTGACAAAAAGCCTCTTCCTGCTATGTGACCTGGCAAAGAAACCAGTTTAAGCATCAAAGATTCCTTGAGAGTCTTGACACTACTAAGCTTGAATGTGTTCGCTAAAGATTTCTAGCCGTATTTGTAAAAGTTTGGAGATGCTGGGGATTGAACCCAGGACCTCATACATGCGAAGCATGCGCTCTACCACTGAGCTACATCCCCAAAAGTCTACTTGTGGGGTGGAGCACTCACAAGTATTTCTTTCACCGAGTGCCTGCAGGAACCAAATAAGGCGAAGCAAAAGCAGCCACCTGTTGGACGTGCGCTCTTTGCACGTAAACCCAGGCCATGGAGATGCCGGGGATTGAACCCGGGGCCTCACACATGCAAAGCGTGCGCTCTACCACTGAGCTACATCCCCGCTATTTGCACGACTTTCCGAAACTTGCAGGAAACGGGTCAAGATTTTTCAGCCAAGGGTTAGCATTTCTTCCAATCGCTGAACCACCTTTAGAAAAAAACTGTGAATTATTAGAGATACATCAGCTGACCTATTCAAGCTTCCGGCACGACACTCGGACTCGGTTTTCTGATGATACCAAGTAGAGACTCTGAAGCTTGTCCTTAATGCAAAGCTATTGCACATTTCCCACTTTAATCAGGCTAGAGAAAGTTGCCTATATTTGCCTGTACTATTGATTTGTGCAATGTTTGCTGAAAGTCCAGTTCCCATGGAAGACATGCCACTGAGTGGTAAAGTGATGCCCTTGCCTTAGGTTGCATGCAGTCTTTAGAATCTGCCGTGACAAAAAGCCTCTTCCTGCTATGTGACCTGGCAAAGAAACCAGTTTAAGCATCAAAGATTCCTTGAGAGTCTTGACACTACTAAGCTTGAATGTGTTCGCTAAAGATTTCTAGCCGTATTTGTAAAAGTTTGGAGATGCTGGGGATTGAACCCAGGACCTCATACATGCGAAGCATGCGCTCTACCACTGAGCTACATCCCCAAAAGTCTACTCGTGGGGTGGAGCACTCACAAGTATTTCTTTCACCGAGTGCCTGCAGGAACCAAATAAGGCGAAGCAAAAGCAGCCACCTGTTGGACGTGCGCTCTTTGCACGTAAACCCAGGCCATGGAGATGCCGGGGATTGAACCCGGGGCCTCACACATGCAAAGCGTGCGCTCTACCACTGAGCTACATCCCCGCTATTTGCACGACTTTCCGAAACTTGCAGGAAACGGGTCAAGATTTTTCAGCCAAGGGTTAGCATTTCTTCCAATCGCTGAACCACCTTTAGAAAAAAACTGTGAATTATTAGAGATACATCAGCTGACCTATTCAAGCTTCCGGCACGACACTCGGACTCGGTTTTCTGATGATACCAAGTAGAGACTCTGAAGCTTGTCCTTAATGCAAAGCTATTGCACATTTCCCACTTTAATCAGGCTAGAGAAAGTTGCCTATATTTGCCTGTACTATTGATTTGTGCAATGTTTGCTGAAAGTCCAGTTCCCATGGAAGACATGCCACTGAGTGGTAAAGTGATGCCCTTGCCTTAGGTTGCATGCAGTCTTTAGAATCTGCCGTGACAAAAAGCCTCTTCCTGCTATGTGACCTGGCAAAGAAACCAGTTTAAGCATCAAAGATTCCTTGAGAGTCTTGACACTACTAAGCTTGAATGTGTTCGCTAAAGATTTCTAGCCGTATTTGTAAAAGTTTGGAGATGCTGGGGATTGAACCCAGGACCTCATACATGCGAAGCATGCGCTCTACCACTGAGCTACATCCCCAAAAGTCTACTCGTGGGGTGGAGCACTCACAAGTATTTCTTTCACCGAGTGCCTGCAGGAACCAAATAAGGCGAAGCAAAAGCAGCCACCTGTTGGACGTGCGCTCTTTGCACGTAAACCCAGGCCATGGAGATGCCGGGGATTGAACCCGGGGCCTCACACATGCAAAGCGTGCGCTCTACCACTGAGCTACATCCCCGCTATTTGCACGACTTTCCGAAACTTGCAGGAAACGGGTCAAGATTTTTCAGCCAAGGGTTAGCATTTCTTCCAATCGCTGAACCACCTTTAGAAAAAAACTGTGAATTATTAGAGATACATCAGCTGACCTATTCAAGCTTCCGGCACGACACTCGGACTCGGTTTTCTGATGATACCAAGTAGAGACTCTGAAGCTTGTCCTTAATGCAAAGCTATTGCACATTTCCCACTTTAATCAGGCTAGAGAAAGTTGCCTATATTTGCCTGTACTATTGATTTGTGCAATGTTTGCTGAAAGTCCAGTTCCCATGGAAGACATGCCACTGAGTGGTAAAGTGATGCCCTTGCCTTAGGTTGCATGCAGTCTTTAGAATCTGCCGTGACAAAAAGCCTCTTCCTGCTATGTGACCTGGCAAAGAAACCAGTTTAAGCATCAAAGATTCCTTGAGAGTCTTGACACTACTAAGCTTGAATGTGTTCGCTAAAGATTTCTAGCCGTATTTGTAAAAGTTTGGAGATGCTGGGGATTGAACCCAGGACCTCATACATGCGAAGCATGCGCTCTACCACTGAGCTACATCCCCAAAAGTCTACTCGTGGGGTGGAGCACTCACAAGTATTTCTTTCACCGAGTGCCTGCAGGAACCAAATAAGGCGAAGCAAAAGCAGCCACCTGTTGGACGTGCGCTCTTTGCACGTAAACCCAGGCCATGGAGATGCCGGGGATTGAACCCGGGGCCTCACACATGCAAAGCGTGCGCTCTACCACTGAGCTACATCCCCGCTATTTGCACGACTTTCCGAAACTTGCAGGAAACGGGTCAAGATTTTTCAGCCAAGGGTTAGCATTTCTTCCAATCGCTGAACCACCTTTAGAAAAAAACTGTGAATTATTAGAGATACATCAGCTGACCTATTCAAGCTTCCGGCACGACACTCGGACTCGGTTTTCTGATGATACCAAGTAGAGACTCTGAAGCTTGTCCTTAATGCAAAGCTATTGCACATTTCCCACTTTAATCAGGCTAGAGAAAGTTGCCTATATTTGCCTGTACTATTGATTTGTGCAATGTTTGCTGAAAGTCCAGTTCCCATGGAAGACATGCCACTGAGTGGTAAAGTGATGCCCTTGCCTTAGGTTGCATGCAGTCTTTAGAATCTGCCGTGACAAAAAGCCTCTTCCTGCTATGTGACCTGGCAAAGAAACCAGTTTAAGCATCAAAGATTCCTTGAGAGTCTTGACACTACTAAGCTTGAATGTGTTCGCTAAAGATTTCTAGCCGTATTTGTAAAAGTTTGGAGATGCTGGGGATTGAACCCAGGACCTCATACATGCGAAGCATGCGCTCTACCACTGAGCTACATCCCCAAAAGTCTCCTCGTGGGGTGGAGCACTCACAAGTATTTCTTTCACCGAGTGCCTGCAGGAACCAAATAAGGCGAAGCAAAAGCAGCCACCTGTTGGACGTGCGTTCTTTGCACGTAAACCCAGGCCATGGAGATGCCGGGGATTGAACCCGGGGCCTCACACATGCAAAGCGTGCGCTCTACCACTGAGCTACATCCCCGCTATTTGCACGACTTTCCGAAACTTGCAGGAAACGGGTCAAGATTTTTCAGCCAAGGGTTAGCATTTCCTCCAATCGCTGAACCACCTTTAGAAAAAAACTGTGAATTATTAGAGATACATCAGCTGACCTATTCAAGCTTCCGGCACGACACTCGGACTCGGTTTTCTGATGATACCAAGTAGAGACTCTGAAGCTTGTCCTTAATGCAAAGCTATTGCACATTTCCCACTTTAATCAGGCTAGAGAAAGTTGCCTATATTTGCCTGTACTATTGATTTGTGCAATGTTTGCTGAAAGTCCAGTTCCCATGGAAGACATGCCACTGAGTGGTAAAGTGATGCCCTTGCCTTAGGTTGCATGCAGTCTTTAGAATCTGCCGTGACAAAAAGCCTCTTCCTGCTATGTGACCTGGCAAAGAAACCAGTTTAAGCATCAAAGATTCCTTGAGAGTCTTGACACTACTAAGCTTGAATGTGTTCGCTAAAGATTTCTAGCCGTATTTGTAAAAGTTTGGAGATGCTGGGGATTGAACCCAGGACCTCATACATGCGAAGCATGCGCTCTACCACTGAGCTACATCCCCAAAAGTCTACTCGTGGGGTGGAGCACTCACAAGTATTTCTTTCACCTGTTGGACGTGCGTTCTTTGCACGTAAACCCAGGCCATGGAGATGCCGGGGATTGAACCCGGGGCCTCACACATGCAAAGCGTGCGCTCTACCACTGAGCTACATCCCCGCTATTTGCACGACTTTCCGAAACTTGCAGGAAACGGGTCAAGATTTTTCAGCCAAGGGTTAGCATTTCTTCCAATCGCTGAACCACCTTTAGAAAAAAACTGTGAATTATTAGAGATACATCAGCTGACCTATTCAAGCTTCCGGCACGACACTCGGACTCGGTTTTCTGATGATACCAAGTAGAGACTCTGAAGCTTGTCCTTAATGCAAAGCTATTGCACATTTCCCACTTTAATCAGGCTAGAGAAAGTTGCCTATATTTGCCTGTACTATTGATTTGTGCAATGTTTGCTGAAAGTCCAGTTCCCATGGAAGACATGCCACTGAGTGGTAAAGTGATGCCCTTGCCTTAGGTTGCATGCAGTCTTTAGAATCTGCCGTGACAAAAAGCCTCTTCCTGCTATGTGACCTGGCAAAGAAACCAGTTTAAGCATCAAAGATTCCTTGAGAGTCTTGACACTACTAAGCTTGAATGTGTTCGCTAAAGATTTCTAGCCGTATTTGTAAAAGTTTGGAGATGCTGGGGATTGAACCCAGGACCTCATACATGCGAAGCATGCGCTCTACCACTGAGCTACATCCCCAAAAGTCTACTCGTGGGGTGGAGCACTCACAAGTATTTCTTTCACCTGTTGGACGTGCGTTCTTTGCACGTAAACCCAGGCCATGGAGATGCCGGGGATTGAACCCGGGGCCTCACACATGCAAAGCGTGCGCTCTACCACTGAGCTACATCCCCGCTATTTGCACGACTTTCCGAAACTTGCAGGAAACGGGTCAAGATTTTTCAGCCAAGGGTTAGCATTTCTTCCAATCGCTGAACCACCTTTAGAAAAAAACTGTGAATTATTAGAGATACATCAGCTGACCTATTCAAGCTTCCGGCACGACACTCGGACTCGGTTTTCTGATGATACCAAGTAGAGACTCTGAAGCTTGTCCTTAATGCAAAGCTATTGCACATTTCCCACTTTAATCAGGCTAGAGAAAGTTGCCTATATTTGCCTGTACTATTGATTTGTGCAATGTTTGCTGAAAGTCCAGTTCCCATGGAAGACATGCCACTGAGTGGTAAAGTGATGCCCTTGCCTTAGGTTGCATGCAGTCTTTAGAATCTGCCGTGACAAAAAGCCTCTTCCTGCTATGTGACCTGGCAAAGAAACCAATTTAAGCATCAAAGATTCCTTGAGAGTCTTGACACTACTAAGCTTGAATGTGTTCGCTAAAGATTTCTAGCCGTATTTGTAAAAGTTTGGAGATGCTGGGGATTGAACCCAGGACCTCATACATGCGAAGCATGCGCTCTACCACTGAGCTACATCCCCAAAAGTCTACTCGTGGGGTGGAGCACTCACAAGTATTTCTTTCACCGAGTGCCTGCAGGAACCAAATAAGGCGAAGCAAAAGCAGCCACCTGTTGGACGTGCGTTCTTTGCACGTAAACCCAGGCCATGGAGATGCCGGGGATTGAACCCGGGGCCTCACACATGCAAAGCGTGCGCTCTACCACTGAGCTACATCCCCGCTATTTGCACGACTTTCCGAAACTTGCAGGAAACGGGTCAAGATTTTTCAGCCAAGGGTTAGCATTTCTTCCAATCGCTGAACCACCTTTAGAAAAAAACTGTGAATTATTAGAGATACATCAGCTGACCTATTCAAGCTTCCGGCACGACACTCGGACTCGGTTTTCTGATGATACCAAGTAGAGACTCTGAAGCTTGTCCTTAATGCAAAGCTATTGCACATTTCCCACTTTAATCAGGCTAGAGAAAGTTGCCTATATTTGCCTGTACTATTGATTTGTGCAATGTTTGCTGAAAGTCCAGTTCCCATGGAAGACATGCCACTGAGTGGTAAAGTGATGCCCTTGCCTTAGGTTGCATGCAGTCTTTAGAATCTGCCGTGACAAAAAGCCTCTTCCTGCTATGTGACCTGGCAAAGAAACCAGTTTAAGCATCAAAGATTCCTTGAGAGTCTTGACACTACTAAGCTTGAATGTGTTCGCTAAAGATTTCTAGCCGTATTTGTAAAAGTTTGGAGATGCTGGGGATTGAACCCAGGACCTCATACATGCGAAGCATGCGCTCTACCACTGAGCTACATCCCCAAAAGTCTACTCGTGGGGTGGAGCACTCACAAGTATTTCTTTCACCGAGTGCCTGCAGGAACCAAATAAGGCGAAGCAAAAGCAGCCACCTGTTGGACGTGCGTTCTTTGCACGTAAACCCAGGCCATGGAGATGCCGGGGATTGAACCCGGGGCCTCACACATGCAAAGCGTGCGCTCTACCACTGAGCTACATCCCCGCTATTTGCACGACTTTCCGAAACTTGCAGGAAACGGGTCAAGATTTTTCAGCCAAGGGTTAGCATTTCTTCCAATCGCTGAACCACCTTTAGAAAAAAACTGTGAATTATTAGAGATACATCAGCTGACCTATTCAAGCTTCCGGCACGACACTCGGACTCGGTTTTCTGATGATACCAAGTAGAGACTCTGAAGCTTGTCCTTAATGCAAAGCTATTGCACATTTCCCACTTTAATCAGGCTAGAGAAAGTTGCCTATATTTGCCTGTACTATTGATTTGTGCAATGTTTGCTGAAAGTCCAGTTCCCATGGAAGACATGCCACTGAGTGGTAAAGTGATGCCCTTGCCTTAGGTTGCATGCAGTCTTTAGAATCTGCCGTGACAAAAAGCCTCTTCCTGCTATGTGACCTGGCAAAGAAACCAGTTTAAGCATCAAAGATTCCTTGAGAGTCTTGACACTACTAAGCTTGAATGTGTTCGCTAAAGATTTCTAGCCGTATTTGTAAGTTTGGAGATGCTGGGGATTGAACCCAGGACCTCATCCATGCGAAGCATGCGCTCTACCACTGAGCTACATCCCCAAAAGTCTACTCGTGGGGTGGAGCACTCACAAGTATTTCTTTCACCGAGTGCCTGCAGGAACCAAATAAGGCGAAGCAAAAGCAGCCACCTGTTGGACGTGCGTTCTTTGCACGTAAACCCAGGCCATGGAGATGCCGGGGATTGAACCCGGGGCCTCACACATGCAAAGCGTGCGCTCTACCACTGAGCTACATCCCCGCTATTTGCACGACTTTCCGAAACTTGCAGGAAACGGGTCAAGATTTTTCAGCCAAGGGTTAGCATTTCTTCCAATCGCTGAACCACCTTTAGAAAAAAACTGTGAATTATTAGAGATACATCAGCTGACCTATTCAAGCTTCCGGCACGACACTCGGACTCGGTTTTCTGATGATACCAAGTAGAGACTCTGAAGCTTGTCCTTAATGCAAAGCTATTGCACATTTCCCACTTTAATCAGGCTAGAGAAAGTTGCCTATATTTGCCTGTACTATTGATTTGTGCAATGTTTGCTGAAAGTCCAGTTCCCATGGAAGACATGCCACTGAGTGGTAAAGTGATGCCCTTGCCTTAGGTTGCATGCAGTCTTTAGAATCTGCCGTGACAAAAAGCCTCTTCCTGCTATGTGACCTGGCAAAGAAACCAGTTTAAGCATCAAAGATTCCTTGAGAGTCTTGACACTACTAAGCTTGAATGTGTTCGCTAAAGATTTCTAGCCGTATTTGTAAAAGTTTGGAGATGCTGGGGATTGAACCCAGGACCTCATACATGCGAAGCATGCGCTCTACCACTGAGCTACATCCCCAAAAGTCTACTCGTGGGGTGGAGCACTCACAAGTATTTCTTTCACCGAGTGCCTGCAGGAACCAAATAAGGCGAAGCAAAAGCAGCCACCTGTTGGACGTGCGTTCTTTGCACGTAAACCCAGGCCATGGAGATGCCGGGGATTGAACCCGGGGCCTCACACATGCAAAGCGTGCGCTCTACCACTGAGCTACATCCCCGCTATTTGCACGACTTTCCGAAACTTGCAGGAAACGGGTCAAGATTTTTCAGCCAAGGGTTAGCATTTCCTCCAATAGCTGAACCACCTTTAGAAAAAAACTGTGAATTATTAGAGATACATCAGCTGACCTATTCAAGCTTCCGGCACGACACTCGGACTCGGTTTTCTGATGATACCAAGTAGAGACTCTGAAGCTTGTCCTTAATGCAAAGCTATTGCACATTTCCCACTTTAATCAGGCTAGAGAAAGTTGCCTATATTTGCCTGTACTATTGATTTGTGCAATGTTTGCTGAAAGTCCAGTTCCCATGGAAGACATGCCACTGAGTGGTAAAGTGATGCCCTTGCCTTAGGTTGCATGCAGTCTTTAGAATCTGCCGTGACAAAAAGCCTTTTCCTGCTATGTGACCTGGCAAAGAAACCAATTTAAGCATCAAAGATTCCTTGAGAGTCTTGACACTACTAAGCTTGAATGTGTTCGCTAAAGATTTCTAGCCGTATTTGTAAAAGTTTGGAGATTGAACCCAGGACCTCATACATGCGAAGCATGCGCTCTACCACTGAGCTACATCCCCAAAAGTCTACGCGTGGGGTGGAGCACTCACAAGTATTTCTTTCACCTGTTGGACATGCGTTCTTTGCACGTAAACCCAGGCCATGGAGATGCCGGGGATTGAACCCGGGGCCTCACACATGCAAAGCGTGCGCTCTACCACTGAGCTACATCCCCGCTATTTGCACGACTTTCCGAAACTTGCAGGAAACGGGTCAAGATTTTTCAGCCAAGGGTTAGCATTTCTTCCAATCGCTGAACCACCTTTAGAAAAAACCTGTGAATTATTAGAGATACATCAGCTGACCTATTCAAGCTTCCGGCACGACACTCGGACTCGGTTTTCTGATGATACCAAGTAGAGACTCTGAAGCTTGTCCTTAATGCAAAGCTATTGCACATTTCCCACTTTAATCAGGCTAGAGAAAGTTGCCTATATTTGCCTGTACTATTGATTTGTGCAATGTTTGCTGAAAGTCCAGTTCCCATGGAAGACATGCCACTGAGTGGTAAAGTGATGCCCTTGCCTTAGGTTGCATGCAGTCTTTAGAATCTGCCGTGACAAAAAGCCTCTTCCTGCTATGTGACCTGGCAAAGAAACCAGTTTAAGCATCAAAGATTCCTTGAGAGTCTTGACACTACTAAGCTTGAATGTACATGCGAAGCATGCGCTCTACCACTGAGCTACATCCCCAAAAGTCTACTCGTGGGGTGGAGCACTCACAAGTATTTCTTTCACCGAGTGCCTGCAGGAACCAAATAAGGCGAAGCAAAAGCAGCCACCTGTTGGACGTGCGTTCTTTGCACGTAAACCCAGGCCATGGAGATGCCGGGGATTGAACCCGGGGCCTCACACATGCAAAGCGTGCGCTCTACCACTGAGCTACATCCCCGCTATTTGCACGACTTTCCGAAACTTGCAGGAAACGGGTCAAGATTTTTCAGCCAAGGGTTAGCATTTCTTCCAATCGCTGAACCACCTTTAGAAAAAAACTGTGAATTATTAGAGATACATCAGCTGACCTATTCAAGCTTCCGGCACGACACTCGGACTCGGTTTTCTGATGATACCAAGTAGAGACTCTGAAGCTTGTCCTTAATGCAAAGCTATTGCACATTTCCCACTTTAATCAGGCTAGAGAAAGTTGCCTATATTTGCCTGTACTATTGATTTGTGCAATGTTTGCTGAAAGTCCAGTTCCCATGGAAGACATGCCACTGAGTGGTAAAGTGATGCCCTTGCCTTAGGTTGCATGCAGTCTTTAGAATCTGCCGTGACAAAAAGCCTCTTCCTGCTATGTGACCTGGCAAAGAAACCAGTTTAAGCATCAAAGATTCCTTGAGAGTCTTGACACTACTAAGCTTGAATGTGTTCGCTAAAGATTTCTAGCCGTATTTGTAAAAGTTTGGAGATGCTGGGGATTGAACCCAGGACCTCATACATGCGAAGCATGCGCTCTACCACTGAGCTACATCCCCAAAAGTCTCCTCGTGGGGTGGAGCACTCACAAGTATTTCTTTCACCGAGTGCCTGCAGGAACCAAATAAGGCGAAGCAAAAGCAGCCACCTGTTGGACGTGCGTTCTTTGCACGTAAACCCAGGCCATGGAGATGCCGGGGATTGAACCCGGGGCCTCACACATGCAAAGCGTGCGCTCTACCACTGAGCTACATCCCCGCTATTTGCACGACTTTCCGAAACTTGCAGGAAACGGGTCAAGATTTTTCAGCCAAGGGTTAGCATTTCCTCCAATCGCTGAACCACCTTTAGAAAAAAACTGTGAATTATTAGAGATACATCAGCTGACCTATTCAAGCTTCCGGCACGACACTCGGACTCGGTTTTCTGATGATACCAAGTAGAGACTCTGAAGCTTGTCCTTAATGCAAAGCTATTGCACATTTCCCACTTTAATCAGGCTAGAGAAAGTTGCCTATATTTGCCTGTACTATTGATTTGTGCAATGTTTGCTGAAAGTCCAGTTCCCATGGAAGACATGCCACTGAGTGGTAAAGTGATGCCCTTGCCTTAGGTTGCATGCAGTCTTTAGAATCTGCCGTGACAAAAAGCCTTTTCCTGCTATGTGACCTGGCAAAGAAACCAGTTTAAGCATCAAAGATTCCTTGAGAGTCTTGACACTACTAAGCTTGAATGTGTTCGCTAAAGATTTCTAGCCGTATTTGTAAAAGTTTGGAGATGCTGGGGATTGAACCCAGGACCTCATACATGCGAAGCATGCGCTCTACCACTGAGCTACATCCCCAAAAGTCTACTCGTGGGGTGGAGCACTCACAAGTATTTCTTTCACCTGTTGGACGTGCGTTCTTTGCACGTAAACCCAGGCCATGGAGATGCCGGGGATTGAACCCGGGGCCTCACACATGCAAAGCGTGCGCTCTACCACTGAGCTACATCCCCGCTATTTGCACGACTTTCCGAAACTTGCAGGAAACGGGTCAAGATTTTTCAGCCAAGGGTTAGCATTTCTTCCAATCGCTGAACCACCTTTAGAAAAAAACTGTGAATTATTAGAGATACATCAGCTGACCTATTCAAGCTTCCGGCACGACACTCGGACTCGGTTTTCTGATGATACCAAGTAGAGACTCTGAAGCTTGTCCTTAATGCAAAGCTATTGCACATTTCCCACTTTAATCAGGCTAGAGAAAGTTGCCTATATTTGCCTGTACTATTGATTTGTGCAATGTTTGCTGAAAGTCCAGTTCCCATGGAAGACATGCCACTGAGTGGTAAAGTGATGCCCTTGCCTTAGGTTGCATGCAGTCTTTAGAATCTGCCGTGACAAAAAGCCTCTTCCTGCTATGTGACCTGGCAAAGAAACCAGTTTAAGCATCAAAGATTCCTTGAGAGTCTTGACACTACTAAGCTTGAATGTACATGCGAAGCATGCGCTCTACCACTGAGCTACATCCCCAAAAGTCTACTCGTGGGGTGGAGCACTCACAAGTATTTCTTTCACCGAGTGCCTGCAGGAACCAAATAAGGCGAAGCAAAAGCAGCCACCTGTTGGACGTGCGTTCTTCGCACGTAAACCCAGGCCATGGAGATGCCGGGGATTGAACCCGGGGCCTCACACATGCAAAGCGTGCGCTCTACCACTGAGCTACATCCCCGCTATTTGCACGACTTTCCGAAACTTGCAGGAAACGGGTCAAGATTTTTCAGCCAAGGGTTAGCATTTCTTCCAATCGCTGAACCACCTTTAGAAAAAAACTGTGAATTATTAGAGATATATCAGCTGACCTATTCAAGCTTCCGGCACGACACTCGGACTCGGTTTTCTGATGATACCAAGTAGAGACTCTGAAGCTTGTCCTTAATGCAAAGCTATTGCACATTTCCCACTTTAATCAGGCTAGAGAAAGTTGCCTATATTTGCCTGTACTATTGATTTGTGCAATGTTTGCTGAAAGTCCAGTTCCCATGGAAGACATGCCACTGAGTGGTAAAGTGATGCCCTTGCCTTAGGTTGCATGCAGTCTTTAGAATCTGCCGTGACAAAAAGCCTCTTCCTGCTATGTGACCTGGCAAAGAAACCAGTTTAAGCATCAAAGATTCCTTGAGAGTCTTGACACTACTAAGCTTGAATGTGTTCGCTAAAGATTTCTAGCCGTATTTGTAAAAGTTTGGAGATGCTGGGGATTGAACCCAGGACCTCATACATGCGAAGCATGCGCTCTACCACTGAGCTACATCCCCAAAAGTCTACTCGTGGGGTGGAGCACTCACAAGTATTTCTTTCACCGAGTGCCTGCAGGAACCAAATAAGGCGAAGCAAAAGCAGCCACCTGTTGGACGTGCGCTCTTTGCACGTAAACCCAGGCCATGGAGATGCCGGGGATTGAACCCGGGGCCTCACACATGCAAAGCGTGCGCTCTACCACTGAGCTACATCCCCGCTATTTGCACGACTTTCCGAAACTTGCAGGAAACGGGTCAAGATTTTTCAGCCAAGGGTTAGCATTTCTTCCAATCGCTGAACCACCTTTAGAAAAAAACTGTGAATTATTAGAGATACATCAGCTGACCTATTCAAGCTTCCGGCACGACACTCGGACTCGGTTTTCTGATGATACCAAGTAGAGACTCTGAAGCTTGTCCTTAATGCAAAGCTATTGCACATTTCCCACTTTAATCAGGCTAGAGAAAGTTGCCTATATTTGCCTGTACTATTGATTTGTGCAATGTTTGCTGAAAGTCCAGTTCCCATGGAAGACATGCCACTGAGTGGTAAAGTGATGCCCTTGCCTTAGGTTGCATGCAGTCTTTAGAATCTGCCGTGACAAAAAGCCTCTTCCTGCTATGTGACCTGGCAAAGAAACCAGTTTAAGCATCAAAGATTCCTTGAGAGTCTTGACACTACTAAGCTTGAATGTGTTCGCTAAAGATTTCTAGCCGTATTTGTAAAAGTTTGGAGATGCTGGGGATTGAACCCAGGACCTCATACATGCGAAGCATGCGCTCTACCACTGAGCTACATCCCCAAAAGTCTACTCGTGGGGTGGAGCACTCACAAGTATTTCTTTCACCGAGTGCCTGCCGGAACCAAATAAGGCGAAGCAAAAGCAGCCACCTGTTGGACGTGCGTTCTTTGCACGTAAACCCAGGCCATGGAGATGCCGGGGATTGAACCCGGGGCCTCACACATGCAAAGCGTGCGCTCTACCACTGAGCTACATCCCCGCTATTTGCACGACTTTCCGAAACTTGCAGGAAACGGGTCAAGATTTTTCAGCCAAGGGTTAGCATTTCTTCCAATCGCTGAACCACCTTTAGAAAAAAACTGTGAATTATTAGAGATACATCAGCTGACCTATTCAAGCTTCCGGCACGACACTCGGACTCGGTTTTCTGATGATACCAAGTAGAGACTCTGAAGCTTGTCCTTAATGCAAAGCTATTGCACATTTCCCACTTTAATCAGGCTAGAGAAAGTTGCCTATATTTGCCTGTACTATTGATTTGTGCAATGTTTGCTGAAAGTCCAGTTCCCATGGAAGACATGCCACTGAGTGGTAAAGTGATGCCCTTGCCTTAGGTTGCATGCAGTCTTTAGAATCTGCCGTGACAAAAAGCCTCTTCCTGCTATGTGACCTGGCAAAGAAACCAGTTTAAGCATCAAAGATTCCTTGAGAGTCTTGACACTACTAAGCTTGAATGTGTTCGCTAAAGATTTCTAGCCGTATTTGTAAAAGTTTGGAGATGCTGGGGATTGAACCCAGGACCTCATACATGCGAAGCATGCGCTCTACCACTGAGCTACATCCCCAAAAGTCTACTCGTGGGGTGGAGCACTCACAAGTATTTCTTTCACCGAGTGCCTGCAGGAACCAAATAAGGCGAAGCAAAAGCAGCCACCTGTTGGACGTGCGCTCTTTGCACGTAAACCCAGGCCATGGAGATGCCGGGGATTGAACCCGGGGCCTCACACATGCAAAGCGTGCGCTCTACCACTGAGCTACATCCCCGCTATTTGCACGACTTTCCGAAACTTGCAGGAAACGGGTCAAGATTTTTCAGCCAAGGGTTAGCATTTCTTCCAATCGCTGAACCACCTTTAGAAAAAAACTGTGAATTATTAGAGATACATCAGCTGACCTATTCAAGCTTCCGGCACGACACTCGGACTCGGTTTTCTGATGATACCAAGTAGAGACTCTGAAGCTTGTCCTTAATGCAAAGCTATTGCACATTTCCCACTTTAATCAGGCTAGAGAAAGTTGCCTATATTTGCCTGTACTATTGATTTGTGCAATGTTTGCTGAAAGTCCAGTTCCCATGGAAGACATGCCACTGAGTGGTAAAGTGATGCCCTTGCCTTAGGTTGCATGCAGTCTTTAGAATCTGCCGTGACAAAAAGCCTCTTCCTGCTATGTGACCTGGCAAAGAAACCAGTTTAAGCATCAAAGATTCCTTGAGAGTCTTGACACTACTAAGCTTGAATGTGTTCGCTAAAGATTTCTAGCCGTATTTGTAAAAGTTTGGAGATGCTGGGGATTGAACCCAGGACCTCATACATGCGAAGCATGCGCTCTACCACTGAGCTACATCCCCAAAAGTCTACTCGTGGGGTGGAGCACTCACAAGTATTTCTTTCACCGAGTGCCTGCAGGAACCAAATAAGGCGAAGCAAAAGCAGCCACCTGTTGGACGTGCGCTCTTTGCACGTAAACCCAGGCCATGGAGATGCCGGGGATTGAACCCGGGGCCTCACACATGCAAAGCGTGCGCTCTACCACTGAGCTACATCCCCGCTATTTGCACGACTTTCCGAAACTTGCAGGAAACGGGTCAAGATTTTTCAGCCAAGGGTTAGCATTTCTTCCAATCGCTGAACCACCTTTAGAAAAAAACTGTGAATTATTAGAGATACATCAGCTGACCTATTCAAGCTTCCGGCACGACACTCGGACTCGGTTTTCTGATGATACCAAGTAGAGACTCTGAAGCTTGTCCTTAATGCAAAGCTATTGCACATTTCCCACTTTAATCAGGCTAGAGAAAGTTGCCTATATTTGCCTGTACTATTGATTTGTGCAATGTTTGCTGAAAGTCCAGTTCCCATGGAAGACATGCCACTGAGTGGTAAAGTGATGCCCTTGCCTTAGGTTGCATGCAGTCTTTAGAATCTGCCGTGACAAAAAGCCTCTTCCTGCTATGTGACCTGGCAAAGAAACCAGTTTAAGCATCAAAGATTCCTTGAGAGTCTTGACACTACTAAGCTTGAATGTGTTCGCTAAAGATTTCTAGCCGTATTTGTAAAAGTTTGGAGATGCTGGGGATTGAACCCAGGACCTCATACATGCGAAGCATGCGCTCTACCACTGAGCTACATCCCCAAAAGTCTAATCGTGGGGTGGAGCACTCACAAGTATTTCTTTCACCGAGTGCCTGCAGGAACCAAA
This sequence comes from Ranitomeya imitator, assembly GCF_032444005.1. Classification (NCBI taxonomy): domain Eukaryota; kingdom Metazoa; phylum Chordata; class Amphibia; order Anura; family Dendrobatidae; genus Ranitomeya; species Ranitomeya imitator. The sequence continues at coordinate 894,681,123 of NC_091282.1, read as the reverse complement.
TAAGGCGAAGCAAAAGCAGCCACCTGTTGGACGTGCGCTCTTTGCACGTAAACCCAGGCCATGGAGATGCCGGGGATTGAACCCGGGGCCTCACACATGCAAAGCGTGCGCTCTACCACTGAGCTACATCCCCGCTATTTGCACGACTTTCCGAAACTTGCAGGAAACGGGTCAAGATTTTTCAGCCAAGGGTTAGCATTTCTTCCAATCGCTGAACCACCTTTAGAAAAAAACTGTGAATTATTAGAGATACATCAGCTGACCTATTCAAGCTTCCGGCACGACACTCGGACTCGGTTTTCTGATGATACCAAGTAGAGACTCTGAAGCTTGTCCTTAATGCAAAGCTATTGCACATTTCCCACTTTAATCAGGCTAGAGAAAGTTGCCTATATTTGCCTGTACTATTGATTTGTGCAATGTTTGCTGAAAGTCCAGTTCCCATGGAAGACATGCCACTGAGTGGTAAAGTGATGCCCTTGCCTTAGGTTGCATGCAGTCTTTAGAATCTGCCGTGACAAAAAGCCTCTTCCTGCTATGTGACCTGGCAAAGAAACCAGTTTAAGCATCAAAGATTCCTTGAGAGTCTTGACACTACTAAGCTTGAATGTGTTCGCTAAAGATTTCTAGCCGTATTTGTAAAAGTTTGGAGATGCTGGGGATTGAACCCAGGACCTCATACATGCGAAGCATGCGCTCTACCACTGAGCTACATCCCCAAAAGTCTACTCGTGGGGTGGAGCACTCACAAGTATTTCTTTCACCGAGTGCCTGCAGGAACCAAATAAGGCGAAGCAAAAGCAGCCACCTGTTGGACGTGCGTTCTTTGCACGTAAACCCAGGCCATGGAGATGCCGGGGATTGAACCCGGGGCCTCACACATGCAAAGCGTGCGCTCTACCACTGAGCTACATCCCCGCTATTTGCACAACTTTCCGAAACTTGCAGGAAACGGGTCAAGATTTTTCAGCCAAGGGTTAGCATTTCTTCCAATCGCTGAACCACCTTTAGAAAAAAACTGTGAATTATTAGAGATACATCAGCTGACCTATTCAAGCTTCCGGCACGACACTCGGACTCGGTTTTCTGATGATACCAAGTAGAGACTCTGAAGCTTGTCCTTAATGCAAAGCTATTGCACATTTCCCACTTTAATCAGGCTAGAGAAAGTTGCCTATATTTGCCTGTACTATTGATTTGTGCAATGTTTGCTGAAAGTCCAGTTCCCATGGAAGACATGCCACTGAGTGGTAAAGTGATGCCCTTGCCTTAGGTTGCATGCAGTCTTTAGAATCTGCCGTGACAAAAAGCCTCTTCCTGCTATGTGACCTGGCAAAGAAACCAGTTTAAGCATCAAAGATTCCTTGAGAGTCTTGACACTACTAAGCTTGAATGTGTTCGCTAAAGATTTCTAGCCGTATTTGTAAAAGTTTGGAGATGCTGGGGATTGAACCCAGGACCTCATACATGCGAAGCATGCGCTCTACCACTGAGCTACATCCCCAAAAGTCTACTCGTGGGGTGGAGCACTCACAAGTATTTCTTTCACCGAGTGCCTGCAGGAACCAAATAAGGCGAAGCAAAAGCAGCCACCTGTTGGACGTGCGCTCTTTGCACGTAAACCCAGGCCATGGAGATGCCGGGGATTGAACCCGGGGCCTCACACATGCAAAGCGTGCGCTCTACCACTGAGCTACATCCCCGCTATTTGCACGACTTTCCGAAACTTGCAGGAAACGGGTCAAGATTTTTCAGCCAAGGGTTAGCATTTCTTCCAATCGCTGAACCACCTTTAGAAAAAAACTGTGAATTATTAGAGATACATCAGCTGACCTATTCAAGCTTCCGGCACGACACTCGGACTCGGTTTTCTGATGATACCAAGTAGAGACTCTGAAGCTTGTCCTTAATGCAAAGCTATTGCACATTTCCCACTTTAATCAGGCTAGAGAAAGTTGCCTATATTTGCCTGTACTATTGATTTGTGCAATGTTTGCTGAAAGTCCAGTTCCCATGGAAGACATGCCACTGAGTGGTAAAGTGATGCCCTTGCCTTAGGTTGCATGCAGTCTTTAGAATCTGCCGTGACAAAAAGCCTCTTCCTGCTATGTGACCTGGCAAAGAAACCAGTTTAAGCATCAAAGATTCCTTGAGAGTCTTGACACTACTAAGCTTGAATGTGTTCGCTAAAGATTTCTAGCCGTATTTGTAAAAGTTTGGAGATGCTGGGGATTGAACCCAGGACCTCATACATGCGAAGCATGCGCTCTACCACTGAGCTACATCCCCAAAAGTCTACTCGTGGGGTGGAGCACTCACAAGTATTTCTTTCACCGAGTGCCTGCAGGAACCAAATAAGGCGAAGCAAAAGCAGCCACCTGTTGGACGTGCGTTCTTTGCACGTAAACCCAGGCCATGGAGATGCCGGGGATTGAACCCAGGGCCTCACACATGCAAAGCGTGCGCTCTACCACTGAGCTACATCCCCGCTATTTGCACGACTTTCCGAAACTTGCAGGAAACGGGTCAAGATTTTTCAGCCAAGGGTTAGCATTTCTTCCAATCGCTGAACCACCTTTAGAAAAAAACTGTGAATTATTAGAGATACATCAGCTGACCTATTCAAGCTTCCGGCACGACACTCGGACTCGGTTTTCTGATGATACCAAGTAGAGACTCTGAAGCTTGTCCTTAATGCAAAGCTATTGCACATTTCCCACTTTAATCAGGCTAGAGAAAGTTGCCTATATTTGCCTGTACTATTGATTTGTGCAATGTTTGCTGAAAGTCCAGTTCCCATGGAAGACATGCCACTGAGTGGTAAAGTGATGCCCTTGCCTTAGGTTGCATGCAGTTTTTAGAATCTGCCGTGACAAAAAGCCTCTTCCTGCTATGTGACCTGGCAAAGAAACCAGTTTAAGCATCAAAGATTCCTTGAGAGTCTTGACACTACTAAGCTTGAATGTGTTCGCTAAAGATTTCTAGCCGTATTTGTAAAAGTTTGGAGATGCTGGGGATTGAACTCAGGACCTCATACATGCGAAGCATGCGCTCTACCACTGAGCTACATCCCCAAAAGTCTACTCGTGGGGTGGAGCACTCACAAGTATTTCTTTCACCGAGTGCCTGCAGGAACCAAATAAGGCGAAGCAAAAGCAGCCACCTGTTGGACGTGCGCTCTTTGCACGTAAACCCAGGCCATGGAGATGCCGGGGATTGAACCCGGGGCCTCACACATGCAAAGCGTGCGCTCTACCACTGAGCTACATCCCCGCTATTTGCACGACTTTCCGAAACTTGCAGGAAACGGGTCAAGATTTTTCAGCCAAGGGTTAGCATTTCTTCCAATCGCTGAACCACCTTTAGAAAAAAACTGTGAATTATTAGAGATACATCAGCTGACCTATTCAAGCTTCCGGCACGACACTCGGACTCGGTTTTCTGATGATACCAAGTAGAGACTCTGAAGCTTGTCCTTAATGCAAAGCTATTGCACATTTCCCACTTTAATCAGGCTAGAGAAAGTTGCCTATATTTGCCTGTACTATTGATTTGTGCAATGTTTGCTGAAAGTCCAGTTCCCATGGAAGACATGCCACTGAGTGGTAAAGTGATGCCCTTGCCTTAGGTTGCATGCAGTCTTTAGAATCTGCCGTGACAAAAAGCCTCTTCCTGCTATGTGACCTGGCAAAGAAACCAGTTTAAGCATCAAAGATTCCTTGAGAGTCTTGACACTACTAAGCTTGAATGTGTTCGCTAAAGATTTCTAGCCGTATTTGTAAAAGTTTGGAGATGCTGGGGATTGAACCCAGGACCTCATACATGCGAAGCATGCGCTCTACCACTGAGCTACATCCCCAAAAGTCTACTCGTGGGGTGGAGCACTCACAAGTATTTCTTTCACCGAGTGCCTGCAGGAACCAAATAAGGCGAAGCAAAAGCAGCCACCTGTTGGACGTGCGCTCTTTGCACGTAAACCCAGGCCATGGAGATGCCGGGGATTGAACCCGGGGCCTCACACATGCAAAGCGTGCGCTCTACCACTGAGCTACATCCCCGCTATTTGCACGACTTTCCGAAACTTGCAGGAAACGGGTCAAGATTTTTCAGCCAAGGGTTAGCATTTCTTCCAATCGCTGAACCACCTTTAGAAAAAAACTGTGAATTATTAGAGATACATCAGCTGACCTATTCAAGCTTCCGGCACGACACTCGGACTCGGTTTTCTGATGATACCAAGTAGAGACTCTGAAGCTTGTCCTTAATGCAAAGCTATTGCACATTTCCCACTTTAATCAGGCTAGAGAAAGTTGCCTATATTTGCCTGTACTATTGATTTGTGCAATGTTTGCTGAAAGTCCAGTTCCCATGGAAGACATGCCACTGAGTGGTAAAGTGATGCCCTTGCCTTAGGTTGCATGCAGTCTTTAGAATCTGCCGTGACAAAAAGCCTCTTCCTGCTATGTGACCTGGCAAAGAAACCAGTTTAAGCATCAAAGATTCCTTGAGAGTCTTGACACTACTAAGCTTGAATGTGTTCGCTAAAGATTTCTAGCCGTATTTGTAAAAGTTTGGAGATGCTGGGGATTGAACCCAGGACCTCATACATGCGAAGCATGCGCTCTACCACTGAGCTACATCCCCAAAAGTCTACTCGTGGGGTGGAGCACTCACAAGTATTTCTTTCACCGAGTGCCTGCAGGAACCAAATAAGGCGAAGCAAAAGCAGCCACCTGTTGGACGTGCGTTCTTTGCACGTAAACCCAGGCCATGGAGATGCCGGGGATTGAACCCGGGGCCTCACACATGCAAAGCGTGCGCTCTACCACTGAGCTACATCCCCGCTATTTGCACGACTTTCCGAAACTTGCAGGAAACGGGTCAAGATTTTTCAGCCAAGGGTTAGCATTTCTTCCAATCGCTGAACCACCTTTAGAAAAAAACTGTGAATTATTAGAGATACATCAGCTGACCTATTCAAGCTTCCGGCACGACACTCGGACTCGGTTTTCTGATGATACCAAGTAGAGACTCTGAAGCTTGTCCTTAATGCAAAGCTATTGCACATTTCCCACTTTAATCAGGCTAGAGAAAGTTGCCTATATTTGCCTGTACTATTGATTTGTGCAATGTTTGCTGAAAGTCCAGTTCCCATGGAAGACATGCCACTGAGTGGTAAAGTGATGCCCTTGCCTTAGGTTGCATGCAGTCTTTAGAATCTGCCATGACAAAAAGCCTCTTCCTGCTATGTGACCTGGCAAAGAAACCAGTTTAAGCATCAAAGATTCCTTGAGAGTCTTGACACTACTAAGCTTGAATGTGTTCGCTAAAGATTTCTAGCCGTATTTGTAAAAGTTTGGAGATGCTGGGGATTGAACCCAGGACCTCATACATGCGAAGCATGCGCTCTACCACTGAGCTACATCCCCAAAAGTCTCCTCGTGGGGTGGAGCACTCACAAGTATTTCTTTCACCGAGTGCCTGCAGGAACCAAATAAGGCGAAGCAAAAGCAGCCACCTGTTGGACGTGCGTTCTTTGCACGTAAACCCAGGCCATGGAGATGCCGGGGATTGAACCCGGGGCCTCACACATGCAAAGCGTGCGCTCTACCACTGAGCTACATCCCCGCTATTTGCACGACTTTCCGAAACTTGCAGGAAACGGGTCAAAATTTTTCAGCCAAGGGTTAGCATTTCTTCCAATCGCTGAACCACCTTTAGAAAAAAACTGTGAATTATTAGAGATACATCAGCTGACCTATTCAAGCTTCCGGCACGACACTCGGACTCGGTTTTCTGATGATACCAAGTAGAGACTCTGAAGCTTGTCCTTAATGCAAAGCTATTGCACATTTCCCACTTTAATCAGGCTAGAGAAAGTTGCCTATATTTGCCTGTACTATTGATTTGTGCAATGTTTGCTGAAAGTCCAGTTCCCATGGAAGACATGCCACTGAGTGGTAAAGTGATGCCCTTGCCTTAGGTTGCATGCAGTCTTTAGAATCTGCCGTGACAAAAAGCCTCTTCCTGCTATGTGACCTGGCAAAGAAACCAGTTTAAGCATCAAAGATTCCTTGAGAGTCTTGACACTACTAAGCTTGAATGTGTTCGCTAAAGATTTCTAGCCGTATTTGTAAAAGTTTGGAGATGCTGGGGATTGAACCCAGGACCTCATACATGCGAAGCATGCGCTCTACCACTGAGCTACATCCCCAAAAGTCTACTTGTGGGGTGGAGCACTCACAAGTATTTCTTTCACCGAGTGCCTGCAGGAACCAAATAAGGCGAAGCAAAAGCAGCCACCTGTTGGACGTGCGTTCTTTGCACGTAAACCCAGGCCATGGAGATGCCGGGGATTGAACCCGGGGCCTCACACATGCAAAGCGTGCGCTCTACCACTGAGCTACATCCCCGCTATTTGCACGACTTTCCGAAACTTGCAGGAAACGGGTCAAGATTTTTCAGCCAAGGGTTAGCATTTCTTCCAATCGCTGAACCACCTTTAGAAAAAAACTGTGAATTATTAGAGATACATCAGCTGACCTATTCAAGCTTCCGGCACGACACTCGGACTCGGTTTTCTGATGATACCAAGTAGAGACTCTGAAGCTTGTCCTTAATGCAAAGCTATTGCACATTTCCCACTTTAATCAGGCTAGAGAAAGTTGCCTATATTTGCCTGTACTATTGATTTGTGCAATGTTTGCTGAAAGTCCAGTTCCCATGGAAGACATGCCACTGAGTGGTAAAGTGATGCCCTTGCCTTACGTTGCATGCAGTCTTTAGAATCTGCCGTGACAAAAAGCCTCTTCCTGCTATGTGACCTGGCAAAGAAACCAGTTTAAGCATCAAAGATTCCTTGAGAGTCTTGACACTACTAAGCTTGAATGTGTTCGCTAAAGATTTCTAGCCGTATTTGTAAAAGTTTGGAGATGCTGGGGATTGAACCCAGGACCTCATACATGCGAAGCATGCGCTCTACCACTGAGCTACATCCCCAAAAGTCTCCTCGTGGGGTGGAGCACTCACAAGTATTTCTTTCACCGAGTGCCTGCAGGAACCAAATAAGGCGAAGCAAAAGCAGCCACCTGTTGGACGTGCGTTCTTTGCACGTAAACCCAGGCCATGGAGATGCCGGGGATTGAACCCGGGGCCTCACACATGCAAAGCGTGCGCTCTACCACTGAGCTACATCCCCGCTATTTGCACGACTTTCCGAAACTTGCAGGAAACGGGTCAAGATTTTTCAGCCAAGGGTTAGCATTTCTTCCAATCGCTGAACCACCTTTAGAAAAAAACTGTGAATTATTAGAGATACATCAGCTGACCTATTCAAGCTTCCGGCACGACACTCGGACTCGGTTTTCTGATGATACCAAGTAGAGACTCTGAAGCTTGTCCTTAATGCAAAGCTATTGCACATTTCCCACTTTAATCAGGCTAGAGAAAGTTGCCTATATTTGCCTGTACTATTGATTTGTGCAATGTTTGCTGAAAGTCCAGTTCCCATGGAAGACATGCCACTGAGTGGTAAAGTGATGCCCTTGCCTTAGGTTGCATGCAGTCTTTAGAATCTGCCGTGACAAAAAGCCTCTTCCTGCTATGTGACCTGGCAAAGAAACCAGTTTAAGCATCAAAGATTCCTTGAGAGTCTTGACACTACTAAGCTTGAATGTGTTCGCTAAAGATTTCTAGCCGTATTTGTAAAAGTTTGGAGATGCTGGGGATTGAACCCAGGACCTCATACATGCGAAGCATGCGCTCTACCACTGAGCTACATCCCCAAAAGTCTCCTCGTGGGGTGGAGCACTCACAAGTATTTCTTTCACCGAGTGCCTGCAGGAACCAAATAAGGCGAAGCAAAAGCAGCCACCTGTTGGACGTGCGTTCTTTGCACGTAAACCCAGGCCATGGAGATGCCGGGGATTGAACCCGGGGCCTCACACATGCAAAGCGTGCGCTCTACCACTGAGCTACATCCCCGCTATTTGCATGACTTTCCGAAACTTGCAGGAAACGGGTCAAGATTTTTCAGCCAAGGGTTAGCATTTCTTCCAATCGCTGAACCACCTTTAGAAAAAAACTGTGAATTATTAGAGATACATCAGCTGACCTATTCAAGCTTCCGGCACGACACTCGGACTCGGTTTTCTGATGATACCAAGTAGAGACTCTGAAGCTTGTCCTTAATGCAAAGCTATTGCACATTTCCCACTTTAATCAGGCTAGAGAAAGTTGCCTATATTTGCCTGTACTATTGATTTGTGCAATGTTTGCTGAAAGTCCAGTTCCCATGGAAGACATGCCACTGAGTGGTAAAGTGATGCCCTTGCCTTAGGTTGCATGCAGTCTTTAGAATCTGCCGTGACAAAAAGCCTCTTCCTGCTATGTGACCTGGCAAAGAAACCAGTTTAAGCATCAAAGATTCCTTGAGAGTCTTGACACTACTAAGCTTGAATGTGTTCGCTAAAGATTTCTAGCCGTATTTGTAAAAGTTTGGAGATGCTGGGGATTGAACCCAGGACCTCATACATGCGAAGCATGCGCTCTACCACTGAGCTACATCCCCAAAAGTCTACTCGTGGGGTGGAGCACTCACAAGTATTTCTTTCACCGAGTGCCTGCAGGAACCAAATAAGGCGAAGCAAAAGCAGCCACCTGTTGGACGTGCGTTCTTTGCACGTAAACCCAGGCCATGGAGATGCCGGGGATTGAACCCGGGGCCTCACACATGCAAAGCGTGCGCTCTACCACTGAGCTACATCCCCGCTATTTGCACGACTTTCCGAAACTTGCAGGAAACGGGTCAAGATTTTTCAGCCAAGGGTTAGCATTTCTTCCAATCGCTGAACCACCTTTAGAAAAAAACTGTGAATTATTAGAGATACATCAGCTGACCTATTCAAGCTTCCGGCACGACACTCGGACTCGGTTTTCTGATGATACCAAGTAGAGACTCTGAAACCTGTCCTTAATGCAAAGCTATTGCACATTTCCCACTTTAATCAGGCTAGAGAAAGTTGCCTATATTTGCCTGTACTATTGATTTGTGCAATGTTTGCTGAAAGTCCAGTTCCCATGGAAGACATGCCACTGAGTGGTAAAGTGATGCCCTTGCCTTAGGTTGCATGCAGTCTTTAGAATCTGCCGTGACAAAAAGCCTCTTCCTGCTATGTGACCTGGCAAAGAAACCAGTTTAAGCATCAAAGATTCCTTGAGAGTCTTGACACTACTAAGCTTGAATGTGTTCGCTAAAGATTTCTAGCCGTATTTGTAAAAGTTTGGAGATGCTGGGGTTTGAAACCAGGACCTCATACATGCGAAGCATGCGCTCTACCACTGAGCTACATCCCCAAAAGTCTCCTCGTGGGGTGGAGCACTCACAAGTATTTCTTTCACCGAGTGCCTGCAGGAACCAAATAAGGCGAAGCAAAAGCAGCCACCTGTTGGACGTGCGTTCTTTGCACGTAAACCCAGGCCATGGAGATGCCGGGGATTGAACCCGGGGCCTCACACATGCAAAGCGTGCGCTCTACCACTGAGCTACATCCCCGCTATTTGCACGACTTTCCGAAACTTGCAGGAAACGGGTCAAGATTTTTCAGCCAAGGGTTAGCATTTCTTCCAATCGCTGAACCACCTTTAGAAAAAAACTGTGAATTATTAGAGATACATCAGCTGACCTATTCAAGCTTCCGGCACGACACTCGGACTCGGTTTTCTGATGATACCAAGTAGAGACTCTGAAGCTTGTCCTTAATGCAAAGCTATTGCACATTTCCCACTTTAATCAGGCTAGAGAAAGTTGCCTATATTTGCCTGTACTATTGATTTGTGCAATGTTTGCTGAAAGTCCAGTTCCCATGGAAGACATGCCACTGAGTGGTAAAGTGATGCCCTTGCCTTAGGTTGCATGCAGTCTTTAGAATCTGCCGTGACAAAAAGCCTCTTCCTGCTATGTGACCTGGCAAAGAAACCAGTTTAAGCATCAAAGATTCCTTGAGAGTCTTGACACTACTAAGCTTGAATGTGTTCGCTAAAGATTTCTAGCCGTATTTGTAAAAGTTTGGAGATGCTGGTGATTGAACCCAGGACCTCATACATGCGAAGCATGCGCTCTACCACTGAGCTACATCCCCAAAAGTCTACTCGTGGGGTGGAGCACTCACAAGTATTTCTTTCACCGAGTGCCTGCAGGAACCAAATAAGGCGAAGCAAAAGCAGCCACCTGTTGGACGTGCGTTCTTTGCACGTAAACCCAGGCCATGGAGATGCCGGGGATTGAACCCGGGGCCTCACACATGCAAAGCGTGCGCTCTACTACTGAGCTACATCCCCGCTATTTGCACGACTTTCCGAAACTTGCAGGAAACGGGTCAAGATTTTTCAGCCAAGGGTTAGCATTTCTTCCAATCGCTGAACCACCTTTAGAAAAAAACTGTGAATTATTAGAGATACATCAGCTGACCTATTCAAGCTTCCGGCACGACACTCGGACTCGGTTTTCTGATGATACCAAGTAGAGACTCTGAAGCTTGTCCTTAATGCAAAGCTATTGCACATTTCCCACTTTAATCAGGCTAGAGAAAGTTGCCTATATTTGCCTGTACTATTGATTTGTGCAATGTTTGCTGAAAGTCCAGTTCCCATGGAAGACATGCCACTGAGTGGTAAAGTGATGCCCTTGCCTTAGGTTGCATGCAGTCTTTAGAATCTGCCGTGACAAAAAGCCTCTTCCTGCTATGTGACCTGGCAAAGAAACCAGTTTAAGCATCAAAGATTCCTTGAGAGTCTTGACACTACTAAGCTTGAATGTGTTCGCTAAAGATTTCTAGCCGTATTTGTAAAAGTTTGGAGATGCTGGGGATTGAACCCAGGACCTCATACATGCGAAGCATGCGCTCTACCACTGAGCTACATCCCCAAAAGTCTACTCGTGGGGTGGAGCACTCACAAGTATTTCTTTCACCGAGTGCCTGCAGGAACCAAATAAGGCGAAGCAAAAGCAGCCACCTGTTGGACGTGCGCTCTTTGCACGTAAACCCAGGCCATGGAGATGCCGGGGATTGAACCCGGGGCCTCACACATGCAAAGCGTGCACTCTACCACTGAGCTACATCCCCGCTATTTGCACGACTTTCCGAAACTTGCAGGAAACGGGTCAAGATTTTTCAGCCAAGGGTTAGCATTTCTTCCAATCGCTGAACCACCTTTAGAAAAAAACTGTGAATTATTAGAGATACATCAGCTGACCTATTCAAGCTTCCGGCACGACACTCGGACTCGGTTTTCTGATGATACCAAGTAGAGACTCTGAAGCTTGTCCTTAATGCAAAGCTATTGCACATTTCCCACTTTAATCAGGCTAGAGAAAGTTGCCTATATTTGCCTGTACTATTGATTTGTGCAATGTTTGCTGAAAGTCCAGTTCCCATGGAAGACATGCCACTGAGTGGTAAAGTGATGCCCTTGCCTTAGGTTGCATGCAGTCTTTAGAATCTGCCGTGACAAAAAGCCTCTTCCTGCTATGTGACCTGGCAAAGAAACCAGTTTAAGCATCAAAGATTCCTTGAGAGTCTTGACACTACTAAGCTTGAATGTGTTCGCTAAAGATTTCTAGCCGTATTTGTAAAAGTTTGGAGATGCTGGGGATTGAACCCAGGACCTCATACATGCGAAGCATGCGCTCTACCACTGAGCTACATCCCCAAAAGTCTACTCGTGGGGTGGAGCACTCACAAGTATTTCTTTCACCTGTTGGACGTGCGTTCTTTGCACGTAAACCCAGGCCATGGAGATGCCGGGGATTGAACCCGGGGCCTCACACATGCAAAGCGTGCGCTCTACCACTGAGCTACATCCCCGCTATTTGCACGACTTTCCGAAACTTGCAGGAAACGGGTCAAGATTTTTCAGCCAAGGGTTAGCATTTCTTCCAATCGCTGAACCACCTTTAGAAAAAAACTGTGAATTATTAGAGATACATCAGCTGACCTATTCAAGCTTCCGGCACGACACTCGGACTCGGTTTTCTGATGATACCAAGTAGAGACTCTGAAGCTTGTCCTTAATGCAAAGCTATTGCACATTTCCCACTTTAATCAGGCTAGAGAAAGTTGCCTATATTTGCCTGTACTATTGATTTGTGCAATGTTTGCTGAAAGTCCAGTTCCCATGGAAGACATGCCACTGAGTGGTAAAGTGATGCCCTTGCCTTAGGTTGCATGCAGTCTTTAGAATCTGCCGTGACAAAAAGCCTCTTCCTGCTATGTGACCTGGCAAAGAAACCAGTTTAAGCATCAAAGATTCCTTGAGAGTCTTGACACTACTAAGCTTGAATGTGTTCGCTAAAGATTTCTAGCCGTATTTGTAAAAGTTTGGAGATGCTGGGGATTGAACCCAGGACCTCATACATGCGAAGCATGCGCTCTACCACTGAGCTACATCCCCAAAAGTCTACTCGTGGGGTGGAGCACTCACAAGTATTTCTTTCACCGAGTGCCTGCAGGAACCAAATAAGGCGAAGCAAAAGCAGCCACCTGTTGGACGTGCGTTCTTTGCACGTAAACCCAGGCCATGGAGATGCCGGGGATTGAACCCGGGGCCTCACACATGCAAAGCGTGCGCTCTACCACTGAGCTACATCCCCGCTATTTGCACGACTTTCCGAAACTTGCAGGAAACGGGTCAAGATTTTTCAGCCAAGGGTTAGCATTTCTTCCAATCGCTGAACCACCTTTAGAAAAAAACTGTGAATTATTAGAGATACATCAGCTGACCTATTCAAGCTTCCGGCACGACACTCGGACTCGGTTTTCTGATGATACCAAGTAGAGACTCTGAAGCTTGTCCTTAATGCAAAGCTATTGCACATTTCCCACTTTAATCAGGCTAGAGAAAGTTGCCTATATTTGCCTGTACTATTGATTTGTGCAATGTTTGCTGAAAGTCCAGTTCCCATGGAAGACATGCCACTGAGTGGTAAAGTGATGCCCTTGCCTTAGGTTGCATGCAGTCTTTAGAATCTGCCGTGACAAAAAGCCTCTTCCTGCTATGTGACCTGGCAAAGAAACCAGTTTAAGCATCAAAGATTCCTTGAGAGTCTTGACACTACTAAGCTTGAATGTGTTCGCTAAAGATTTCTAGCCGTATTTGTAAAAGTTTGGAGATGCTGGGGATTGAACCCAGGACCTCATACATGCGAAGCATGCGCTCTACCACTGAGCTACATCCCCAAAAGTCTACTCGTGGGGTGGAGCACTCACAAGTATTTCTTTCACCGAGTGCCTGCAGGAACCAAATAAGGCGAAGCAAAAGCAGCCACCTGTTGGACGTGCGCTCTTTGCACGTAAACCCAGGCCATGGAGATGCCGGGGATTGAACCCGGGGCCTCACACATGCAAAGCGTGCGCTCTACCACTGAGCTACATCCCCGCTATTTGCACGACTTTCCGAAACTTGCAGGAAACGGGTCAAGATTTTTCAGCCAAGGGTTAGCATTTCTTCCAATCGCTGAACCACCTTTAGAAAAAAACTGTGAATTATTAGAGATACATCAGCTGACCTATTCAAGCTTCCGGCACGACACTCGGACTCGGTTTTCTGATGATACCAAGTAGAGACTCTGAAGCTTGTCCTTAATGCAAAGCTATTGCACATTTCCCACTTTAATCAGGCTAGAGAAAGTTGCCTATATTTGCCTGTACTATTGATTTGTGCAATGTTTGCTGAAAGTCCAGTTCCCATGGAAGACATGCCACTGAGTGGTAAAGTGATGCCCTTGCCTTAGGTTGCATGCAGTCTTTAGAATCTGCCGTGACAAAAAGCCTCTTCCTGCTATGTGACCTGGCAAAGAAACCAGTTTAAGCATCAAAGATTCCTTGAGAGTCTTGACACTACTAAGCTTGAATGTGTTCGCTAAAGATTTCTAGCCGTATTTGTAAAAGTTTGGAGATGCTGGGGATTGAACCCAGGACCTCATACATGCGAAGCATGCGCTCTACCACTGAGCTACATCCCCAAAAGTCTACTCGTGGGGTGGAGCACTCACAAGTATTTCTTTCACCTGTTGGACGTGCGTTCTTTGCACGTAAACCCAGGCCATGGAGATGCCGGGGATTGAACCCGGGGCCTCACACATGCAAAGCGTGCGCTCTACCACTGAGCTACATCCCCGCTATTTGCACGACTTTCCGAAACTTGCAGGAAACGGGTCAAGATTTTTCAGCCAAGGGTTAGCATTTCTTCCAATCGCTGAACCACCTTTAGAAAAAAACTGTGAATTATTAGAGATACATCAGCTGACCTATTCAAGCTTCCGGCACGACACTCGGACTCGGTTTTCTGATGATACCAAGTAGAGACTCTGAAGCTTGTCCTTAATGCAAAGCTATTGCACATTTCCCACTTTAATCAGGCTAGAGAAAGTTGCCTATATTTGCCTGTACTATTGATTTGTGCAATGTTTGCTGAAAGTCCAGTTCCCATGGAAGACATGCCACTGAGTGGTAAAGTGATGCCCTTGCCTTAGGTTGCATGCAGTCTTTAGAATCTGCCGTGACAAAAAGCCTCTTCCTGCTATGTGACCTGGCAAAGAAACCAGTTTAAGCATCAAAGATTCCTTGAGAGTCTTGACACTACTAAGCTTGAATGTGTTCGCTAAAGATTTCTAGCCGTATTTGTAAAAGTTTGGAGATGCTGGGGATTGAACCCAGGACCTCATACATGCGAAGCATGTGCTCTACCACTGAGCTACATCCCCAAAAGTCTACTCGTGGGGTGGAGCACTCACAAGTATTTCTTTCACCGAGTGCCTGCAGGAACCAAATAAGGCGAAGCAAAAGCAGCCACCTGTTGGACGTGCGTTCTTTGCACGTAAACCCAGGCCATGGAGATGCCGGGAATTGAACCCGGGGCCTCACACATGCAAAGCGTGCGCTCTACCACTGAGCTACATCCCCGCTATTTGCACGACTTTCCGAAACTTGCAGGAAACGGGTCAAGATTTTTCAGCCAAGGGTTAGCATTTCTTCCAATCGCTGAACCACCTTTAGAAAAAAACTGTGAATTATTAGAGATACATCAGCTGACCTATTCAAGCTTCCGGCACGACACTCGGACTCGGTTTTCTGATGATACCAAGTAGAGACTCTGAAGCTTGTCCTTAATGCAAAGCTATTGCACATTTCCCACTTTAATCAGGCTAGAGAAAGTTGCCTATATTTGCCTGTACTATTGATTTGTGCAATGTTTGCTGAAAGTCCAGTTCCCATGGAAGACATGCCACTGAGTGGTAAAGTGATGCCCTTGCCTTAGGTTGCATGCAGTCTTTAGAATCTGCCGTGACAAAAAGCCTCTTCCTGCTATGTGACCTGGCAAAGAAACCAGTTTAAGCATCAAAGATTCCTTGAGAGTCTTGACACTACTAAGCTTGAATGTGTTCGCTAAAGATTTCTAGCCGTATTTGTAAAAGTTTGGAGATGCTGGGGATTGAACCCAGGACCTCATACATGCGAAGCATGCGCTCTACCACTGAGCTACATCCCCAAAAGTCTACTCGTGGGGTGGAGCACTCACAAGTATTTCTTTCACCGAGTGCCTGCAGGAACCAAATAAGGCGAAGCAAAAGCAGCCACCTGTTGGACGTGCGTTCTTTGCACGTAAACCCAGGCCATGGAGATGCCGGGGATTGAACCCGGGGCCTAACACATGCAAAGCGTGCGCTCTACCACTGAGCTACATCCCCGCTATTTGCACGACTTTCCGAAACTTGCAGGAAACGGGTCAAGATTTTTCAGCCAAGGGTTAGCATTTCTTCCAATCGCTGAACCACCTTTAGAAAAAAACTGTGAATTATTAGAGATACATCAGCTGACCTATTCAAGCTTCCGGCACGACACTCGGACTCGGTTTTCTGATGATACCAAGTAGAGACTCTGAAGCTTGTCCTTAATGCAAAGCTATTGCACATTTCCCACTTTAATCAGGCTAGAGAAAGTTGCCTATATTTGCCTGTACTATTGATTTGTGCAATGTTTGCTGAAAGTCCAGTTCCCATGGAAGACATGCCACTGAGTGGTAAAGTGATGCCCTTGCCTTAGGTTGCATGCAGTCTTTAGAATCTGCCGTGACAAAAAGCCTCTTCCTGCTATGTGACCTGGCAAAGAAACCAGTTTAAGCATCAAAGATTCCTTGAGAGTCTTGACACTACTAAGCTTGAATGTGTTCGCTAAAGATTTCTAGCCGTATTTGTAAAAGTTTGGAGATGCTGGGGATTGAACCCAGGACCTCATACATGCGAAGCATGCGCTCTACCACTGAGCTACATCCCCAAAAGTCTACTCGTGGGGTGGAGCACTCACAAGTATTTCTTTCACCGAGTGCCTGCAGGAACCAAATAAGGCGAAGCAAAAGCAGCCACCTGTTGGACGTGCGTTCTTTGCACGTAAACCCAGGCCATGGAGATGCCGGGGATTGAACCCGGGGCCTCACACATGCAAAGCGTGCGCTCTACCACTGAGCTACATCCCCGCTATTTGCACGACTTTCCGAAACTTGCAGGAAACGGGTCAAGATTTTTCAGCCAAGGGTTAGCATTTCTTCCAATCGCTGAACCACCTTTAGAAAAAAACTGTGAATTATTAGAGATACATCAGCTGACCTATTCAAGCTTCCGGCACGACACTCGGACTCGGTTTTCTGATGATACCAAGTAGAGACTCTGAAGCTTGTCCTTAATGCAAAGCTATTGCACATTTCCCACTTTAATCAGGCTAGAGAAAGTTGCCTATATTTGCCTGTACTATTGATTTGTGCAATGTTTGCTGAAAGTCCAGTTCCCATGGAAGACATGCCACTGAGTGGTAAAGTGATGCCCTTGCCTTAGGTTGCATGCAGTCTTTAGAATCTGCCGTGACAAAAAGCCTCTTCCTGCTATGTGACCTGGCAAAGAAACCAGTTTAAGCATCAAAGATTCCTTGAGAGTCTTGACACTACTAAGCTTGAATGTGTTCGCTAAAGATTTCTAGCCGTATTTGTAAAAGTTTGGAGATGCTGGGGATTGAACCCAGGACCTCATACATGCGAAGCATGCGCTCTACCACTGAGCTACATCCCCAAAAGTCTACTTGTGGGGTGGAGCACTCACAAGTATTTCTTTCACCGAGTGCCTGCAGGAACCAAATAAGGCGAAGCAAAAGCAGCCACCTGTTGGACGTGCGTTCTTTGCACGTAAACCCAGGCCATGGAGATGCCGGGGATTGAACCTGGGGCCTCACACATGCAAAGCGTGCGCTCTACCACTGAGCTACATCCCCGCTATTTGCACGACTTTCCGAAACTTGCAGGAAACGGGTCAAGATTTTTCAGCCAAGGGTTAGCATTTCTTCCAATCGCTGAACCACCTTTAGAAAAAAACTGTGAATTATTAGAGATACATCAGCTGACCTATTCAAGCTTCCGGCACGACACTCGGACTCGGTTTTCTGATGATACCAAGTAGAGACTCTGAAGCTTGTCCTTAATGCAAAGCTATTGCACATTTCCCACTTTAATCAGGCTAGAGAAAGTTGCCTATATTTGCCTGTACTATTGATTTGTGCAATGTTTGCTGAAAGTCCAGTTCCCATGGAAGACATGCCACTGAGTGGTAAAGTGATGCCCTTGCCTTAGGTTGCATGCAGTCTTTAGAATCTGCCGTGACAAAAAGCCTCTTCCTGCTATGTGACCTGGCAAAGAAACCAGTTTAAGCATCAAAGATTCCTTGAGAGTCTTGACACTACTAAGCTTGAATGTGTTCGCTAAAGATTTCTAGCCGTATTTGTAAAAGTTTGGAGATGCTGGGGATTGAACCCAGGACCTCATACATGCGAAGCATGCGCTCTACCACTGAGCTACATCCCCAAAAGTCTACTTGTGGGGTGGAGCACTCACAAGTATTTCTTTCACCGAGTGCCTGCAGGAACCAAATAAGGCGAAGCAAAAGCAGCCACCTGTTGGACGTGCGCTCTTTGCACGTAAACCCAGGCCATGGAGATGCCGGGGATTGAACCCGGGGCCTCACACATGCAAAGCGTGCGCTCTACCACTGAGCTACATCCCCGCTATTTGCACGACTTTCCGAAACTTGCAGGAAACGGGTCAAGATTTTTCAGCCAAGGGTTAGCATTTCTTCCAATCGCTGAACCACCTTTAGAAAAAAACTGTGAATTATTAGAGATACATCAGCTGACCTATTCAAGCTTCCGGCACGACACTCGGACTCGGTTTTCTGATGATACCAAGTAGAGACTCTGAAGCTTGTCCTTAATGCAAAGCTATTGCACATTTCCCACTTTAATCAGGCTAGAGAAAGTTGCCTATATTTGCCTGTACTATTGATTTGTGCAATGTTTGCTGAAAGTCCAGTTCCCATGGAAGACATGCCACTGAGTGGTAAAGTGATGCCCTTGCCTTAGGTTGCATGCAGTCTTTAGAATCTGCCGTGACAAAAAGCCTCTTCCTGCTATGTGACCTGGCAAAGAAACCAGTTTAAGCATCAAAGATTCCTTGAGAGTCTTGACACTACTAAGCTTGAATGTGTTCGCTAAAGATTTCTAGCCGTATTTGTAAAAGTTTGGAGATGCTGGGGATTGAACCCAGGACCTCATACATGCGAAGCATGCGCTCTACCACTGAGCTACATCCCCAAAAGTCTACTCGTGGGGTGGAGCACTCACAAGTATTTCTTTCACCGAGTGCCTGCAGGAACCAAATAAGGCGAAGCAAAAGCAGCCACCTGTTGGACGTGCGTTCTTTGCACGTAAACCCAGGCCATGGAGATGCCGGGGATTGAACCCGGGGCCTCACACATGCAAAGCGTGCGCTCTACCACTGAGCTACATCCCCGCTATTTGCACGACTTTCCGAAACTTGCAGGAAACGGGTCAAGATTTTTCAGCCAAGGGTTAGCATTTCTTCCAATCGCTGAACCACCTTTAGAAAAAAACTGTGAATTATTAGAGATACATCAGCTGACCTATTCAAGCTTCCGGCACGACACTCGGACTCGGTTTTCTGATGATACCAAGTAGAGACTCTGAAGCTTGTCCTTAATGCAAAGCTATTGCACATTTCCCACTTTAATCAGGCTAGAGAAAGTTGCCTATATTTGCCTGTACTATTGATTTGTGCAATGTTTGCTGAAAGTCCAGTTCCCATGGAAGACATGCCACTGAGTGGTAAAGTGATGCCCTTGCCTTAGGTTGCATGCAGTCTTTAGAATCTGCCGTGACAAAAAGCCTCTTCCTGCTATGTGACCTGGCAAAGAAACCAGTTTAAGCATCAAAGATTCCTTGAGAGTCTTGACACTACTAAGCTTGAATGTGTTCGCTAAAGATTTCTAGCCGTATTTGTAAAAGTTTGGAGATGCTGGGGATTGAACCCAGGACCTCATACATGCGAAGCATGCGCTCTACCACTGAGCTACATCCCCAAAAGTCTACTCGTGGGGTGGAGCACTCACAAGTATTTCTTTCACCGAGTGCCTGCAGGAACCAAATAAGGCGAAGCAAAAGCAGCCACCTGTTGGACGTGCGTTCTTTGCACGTAAACCCAGGCCATGGAGATGCCGGGGATTGAACCCGGGGCCTCACACATGCAAAGCGTGCGCTCTACCACTGAGCTACATCCCCGCTATTTGCACGACTTTCCGAAACTTGCAGGAAACGGGTCAAGATTTTTCAGCCAAGGGTTAGCATTTCCTCCAATCGCTGAACCACCTTTAGAAAAAAACTGTGAATTATTAGAGATACATCAGCTGACCTATTCAAGCTTCCGGCACGACACTCGGACTCGGTTTTCTGATGATACCAAGTAGAGACTCTGAAGCTTGTCCTTAATGCAAAGCTATTGCACATTTCCCACTTTAATCAGGCTAGAGAAAGTTGCCTATATTTGCCTGTACTATTGATTTGTGCAATGTTTGCTGAAAGTCCAGTTCCCATGGAAGACATGCCACTGAGTGGTAAAGTGATGCCCTTGCCTTAGGTTGCATGCAGTCTTTAGAATCTGCCGTGACAAAAAGCCTCTTCCTGCTATGTGACCTGGCAAAGAAACCAGTTTAAGCATCAAAGATTCCTTGAGAGTCTTGACACTACTAAGCTTGAATGTGTTCGCTAAAGATTTCTAGCCGTATTTGTAAAAGTTTGGAGATGCTGGGGATTGAACCCAGGACCTCATACATGCGAAGCATGCGCTCTACCACTGAGCTACATCCCCAAAAGTCTACTCGTGGGGTGGAGCACTCACAAGTATTTCTTTCACCGAGTGCCTGCAGGAACCAAATAAGGCAAAGCAAAAGCAGCCACCTGTTGGACGTGCGTTCTTTGCACGTAAACCCAGGCCATGGAGATGCCGGGGATTGAACCCGGGGCCTCACACACGCAAAGCGTGCGCTCTACCACTGAGCTACATCCCCGCTATTTGCACGACTTTCCGAAACTTGCAGGAAACGGGTCAAGATTTTTCAGCCAAGGGTTAGCATTTCTTCCAATCGCTGAACCACCTTTAGAAAAAAACTGTGAATTATTAGAGATACATCAGCTGACCTATTCAAGCTTCCGGCACGACACTCGGACTCGGTTTTCTGATGATACCAAGTAGAGACTCTGAAGCTTGTCCTTAATGCAAAGCTATTGCACATTTCCCACTTTAATCAGGCTAGAGAAAGTTGCCTATATTTGCCTGTACTATTGATTTGTGCAATGTTTGCTGAAAGTCCAGTTCCCATGGAAGACATGCCACTGAGTGGTAAAGTGATGCCCTTGCCTTAGGTTGCATGCAGTCTTTAGAATCTGCCGTGACAAAAAGCCTCTTCCTGCTATGTGACCTGGCAAAGAAACCAGTTTAAGCATCAAAGATTCCTTGAGAGTCTTGACACTACTAAGCTTGAATGTGTTCGCTAAAGATTTCTAGCCATATTTGTAAAAGTTTGGAGATGCTGGGGATTGAACCCAGGACCTCATACATGCGAAGCATGCGCTCTACCACTGAGCTACATCCCCAAAAGTCTACTCGTGGGGTGGAGCACTCACAAGTATTTCTTTCACCGAGTGCCTGCAGGAACCAAATAAGGCGAAGCAAAAGCAGCCACCTGTTGGACGTGCGTTCTTTGCACGTAAACCCAGGCCATGGAGATGCCGGGGATTGAACCCGGGGCCTCACACATGCAAAGCGTGCGCTCTACCACTGAGCTACATCCCCGCTATTTGCACGACTTTCCGAAACTTGCAGGAAACGGGTCAAGATTTTTCAGCCAAGGGTTAGCATTTCTTCCAATCGCTGAACCACCTTTAGAAAAAAACTGTGAATTATTAGAGATACATCAGCTGACCTATTCAAGCTTCCGGCACGACACTCGGACTCGGTTTTCTGATGATACCAAGTAGAGACTCTGAAGCTTGTCCTTAATGCAAAGCTATTGCACATTTCCCACTTTAATCAGGCTAGAGAAAGTTGCCTATATTTGCCTGTACTATTGATTTGTGCAATGTTTGCTGAAAGTCCAGTTCCCATGGAAGACATGCCACTGAGTGGTAAAGTGATGCCCTTGCCTTAGGTTGCATGCAGTCTTTAGAATCTGCCGTGACAAAAAGCCTCTTCCTGCTATGTGACCTGGCAAAGAAACCAGTTTAAGCATCAAAGATTCCTTGAGAGTCTTGACACTACTAAGCTTGAATGTGTTCGCTAAAGATTTCTAGCCGTATTTGTAAAAGTTTGGAGATGCTGGGGATTGAACCCAGGACCTCATACATGCGAAGCATGCGCTCTACCACTGAGCTACATCCCCAAAAGTCTACTCGTGGGGTGGAGCACTCACAAGTATTTCTTTCACCGAGTGCCTGCAGGAACCAAATAAGGCGAAGCAAAAGCAGCCACCTGTTGGACGTGCGTTCTTTGCACGTAAACCCAGGCCATGGAGATGCCGGGGATTGAACCCGGGGCCTCACACATGCAAAGCGTGCGCTCTACCACTGAGCTACATCCCCGCTATTTGCACGACTTTCCGAAACTTGCAGGAAACGGGTCAAGATTTTTCAGCCAAGGGTTAGCATTTCTTCCAATCGCTGAACCACCTTTAGAAAAAAACTGTGAATTATTAGAGATACATCAGCTGACCTATTCAAGCTTCCGGCACGACACTCGGACTCGGTTTTCTGATGATACCAAGTAGAGACTCTGAAGCTTGTCCTTAATGCAAAGCTATTGCACATTTCCCACTTTAATCAGGCTAGAGAAAGTTGCCTATATTTGCCTGTACTATTGATTTGTGCAATGTTTGCTGAAAGTCCAGTTCCCATGGAAGACATGCCACTGAGTGGTAAAGTGATGCCCTTGCCTTAGGTTGCATGCAGTCTTTAGAATCTGCCGTGACAAAAAGCCTCTTCCTGCTATGTGACCTGGCAAAGAAACCAGTTTAAGCATCAAAGATTCCTTGAGAGTCTTGACACTACTAAGCTTGAATGTGTTCGCTAAAGATTTCTAGCCGTATTTGTAAAAGTTTGGAGATGCTGGGGATTGAACCCAGGACCTCATACATGCGAAGCATGCGCTCTACCACTGAGCTACATCCCCAAAAGTCTACTCGTGGGGTGGAGCACTCACAAGTATTTCTTTCACCGAGTGCCTGCAGGAACCAAATAAGGCGAAGCAAAAGCAGCCACCTGTTGGACGTGCGCTCTTTGCACGTAAACCCAGGCCATGGAGATGCCGGGGATTGAACCCGGGGCCTCACACATGCAAAGCGTGCGCTCTACCACTGAGCTACATCCCCGCTATTTGCACGACTTTCCGAAACTTGCAGGAAACGGGTCAAGATTTTTCAGCCAAGGGTTAGCATTTCTTCCAATCGCTGAACCACCTTTAGAAAAAAACTGTGAATTATTAGAGATACATCAGCTGACCTATTCAAGCTTCCGGCACGACACTCGGACTCGGTTTTCTGATGATACCAAGTAGAGACTCTGAAGCTTGTCCTTAATGCAAAGCTATTGCACATTTCCCACTTTAATCAGGCTAGAGAAAGTTGCCTATATTTGCCTGTACTATTGATTTGTGCAATGTTTGCTGAAAGTCCAGTTCCCATGGAAGACATGCCACTGAGTGGTAAAGTGATGCCCTTGCCTTAGGTTGCATGCAGTCTTTAGAATCTGCCGTGACAAAAAGCCTCTTCCTGCTATGTGACCTGGCAAAGAAACCAGTTTAAGCATCAAAGATTCCTTGAGAGTCTTGACACTACTAAGCTTGAATGTGTTCGCTAAAGATTTCTAGCCGTATTTGTAAAAGTTTGGAGATGCTGGGGATTGAACCCAGGACCTCATACATGCGAAGCATGCGCTCTACCACTGAGCTACATCCCCAAAAGTCTACTCGTGGGGTGGAGCACTCACAAGTATTTCTTTCACCTGTTGGACGTGCGTTCTTTGCACGTAAACCCAGGCCATGGAGATGCCGGGGATTGAACCCGGGGCCTCACACATGCAAAGCGTGCGCTCTACCACTGAGCTACATCCCCGCTATTTGCACGACTTTCCGAAACTTGCAGGAAACGGGTCAAGATTTTTCAGCCAAGGGTTAGCATTTCTTCCAATCGCTGAACCACCTTTAGAAAAAAACTGTGAATTATTAGAGATACATCAGCTGACCTATTCAAGCTTCCGGCACGACACTCGGACTCGGTTTTCTGATGATACCAAGTAGAGACTCTGAAGCTTGTCCTTAATGCAAAGCTATTGCACATTTCCCACTTTAATCAGGCTAGAGAAAGTTGCCTATATTTGCCTGTACTATTGATTTGTGCAATGTTTGCTGAAAGTCCAGTTCCCATGGAAGACATGCCACTGAGTGGTAAAGTGATGCCCTTGCCTTAGGTTGCATGCAGTCTTTAGAATCTGCCGTGACAAAAAGCCTCTTCCTGCTATGTGACCTGGCAAAGAAACCAGTTTAAGCATCAAAGATTCCTTGAGAGTCTTGACACTACTAAGCTTGAATGTGTTCGCTAAAGATTTCTAGCCGTATTTGTAAAAGTTTGGAGATGCTGGGGATTGAACCCAGGACCTCATACATGCGAAGCATGTGCTCTACCACTGAGCTACATCCCCAAAAGTCTACTCGTGGGGTGGAGCACTCACAAGTATTTCTTTCACCGAGTGCCTGCAGGAACCAAATAAGGCGAAGCAAAAGCAGCCACCTGTTGGACGTGCGTTCTTTGCACGTAAACCCAGGCCATGGAGATGCCGGGGATTGAACCCGGGGCCTCACACATGCAAAGCGTGCGCTCTACCACTGAGCTACATCCCCGCTATTTGCACGACTTTCCGAAACTTGCAGGAAACGGGTCAAGATTTTTCAGCCAAGGGTTAGCATTTCTTCCAATCGCTGAACCACCTTTAGAAAAAAACTGTGAATTATTAGAGATACATCAGCTGACCTATTCAAGCTTCCGGCACGACACTCGGACTCGGTTTTCTGATGATACCAAGTAGAGACTCTGAAGCTTGTCCTTAATGCAAAGCTATTGCACATTTCCCACTTTAATCAGGCTAGAGAAAGTTGCCTATATTTGCCTGTACTATTGATTTGTGCAATGTTTGCTGAAAGTCCAGTTCCCATGGAAGACATGCCACTGAGTGGTAAAGTGATGCCCTTGCCTTAGGTTGCATGCAGTCTTTAGAATCTGCCGTGACAAAAAGCCTCTTCCTGCTATGTGACCTGGCAAAGAAACCAGTTTAAGCATCAAAGATTCCTTGAGAGTCTTGACACTACTAAGCTTGAATGTGTTCGCTAAAGATTTCTAGCCGTATTTGTAAAAGTTTGGAGATGCTGGGGATTGAACCCAGGACCTCATACATGCGAAGCATGCGCTCTACCACTGAGCTACATCCCCAAAAGTCTACTCGTGGGGTGGAGCACTCACAAGTATTTCTTTCACCGAGTGCCTGCAGGAACCAAATAAGGCGAAGCAAAAGCAGCCACCTGTTGGACGTGCGTTCTTTGCACGTAAACCCAGGCCATGGAGATGCCGGGGATTGAACCCGGGGCCTAACACATGCAAAGCGTGCGCTCTACCACTGAGCTACATCCCCGCTATTTGCACGACTTTCCGAAACTTGCAGGAAACGGGTCAAGATTTTTCAGCCAAGGGTTAGCATTTCTTCCAATCGCTGAACCACCTTTAGAAAAAAACTGTGAATTATTAGAGATACATCAGCTGACCTATTCAAGCTTCCGGCACGACACTCGGACTCGGTTTTCTGATGATACCAAGTAGAGACTCTGAAGCTTGTCCTTAATGCAAAGCTATTGCACATTTCCCACTTTAATCAGGCTAGAGAAAGTTGCCTATATTTGCCTGTACTATTGATTTGTGCAATGTTTGCTGAAAGTCCAGTTCCCATGGAAGACATGCCACTGAGTGGTAAAGTGATGCCCTTGCCTTAGGTTGCATGCAGTCTTTAGAATCTGCCGTGACAAAAAGCCTCTTCCTGCTATGTGACCTGGCAAAGAAACCAGTTTAAGCATCAAAGATTCCTTGAGAGTCTTGACACTACTAAGCTTGAATGTGTTCGCTAAAGATTTCTAGCCGTATTTGTAAAAGTTTGGAGATGCTGGGGATTGAACCCAGGACCTCATACATGCGAAGCATGCGCTCTACCACTGAGCTACATCCCCAAAAGTCTACTCGTGGGGTGGAGCACTCACAAGTATTTCTTTCACCGAGTGCCTGCAGGAACCAAACAAGGCGAAGCAAAAGCAGCCACCTGTTGGACGTGCGTTCTTTGCACGTAAACCCAGGCCATGGAGATGCCGGGGATTGAACCCGGGGCCTCACACATGCAAAGCGTGCGCTCTACCACTGAGCTACATCCCCGCTATTTGCACGACTTTCCGAAACTTGCAGGAAACGGGTCAAGATTTTTCAGCCAAGGGTTAGCATTTCTTCCAATCGCTGAACCACCTTTAGAAAAAAACTGTGAATTATTAGAGATACATCAGCTGACCTATTCAAGCTTCCGGCACGACACTCGGACTCGGTTTTCTGATGATACCAAGTAGAGACTCTGAAGCTTGTCCTTAATGCAAAGCTATTGCACATTTCCCACTTTAATCAGGCTAGAGAAAGTTGCCTATATTTGCCTGTACTATTGATTTGTGCAATGTTTGCTGAAAGTCCAGTTCCCATGGAAGACATGCCACTGAGTGGTAAAGTGATGCCCTTGCCTTAGGTTGCATGCAGTCTTTAGAATCTGCCGTGACAAAAAGCCTCTTCCTGCTATGTGACCTGGCAAAGAAACCAGTTTAAGCATCAAAGATTCCTTGAGAGTCTTGACACTACTAAGCTTGAATGTGTTCGCTAAAGATTTCTAGCCGTATTTGTAAAAGTTTGGAGATGCTGGGGATTGAACCCAGGACCTCATACATGCGAAGCATGCGCTCTACCACTGAGCTACATCCCCAAAAGTCTACTCGTGGGGTGGAGCACTCACAAGTATTTCTTTCACCGAGTGCCTGCAGGAACCAAATAAGGCGAAGCAAAAGCAGCCACCTGTTGGACGTGCGTTCTTTGCACGTAAACCCAGGCCATGGAGATGCCGGGGATTGAACCTGGGGCCTCACACATGCAAAGCGTGCGCTCTACCACTGAGCTACATCCCCGCTATTTGCACGACTTTCCGAAACTTGCAGGAAACGGGTCAAGATTTTTCAGCCAAGGGTTAGCATTTCTTCCAATCGCTGAACCACCTTTAGAAAAAAACTGTGAATTATTAGAGATACATCAGCTGACCTATTCAAGCTTCCGGCACGACACTCGGACTCGGTTTTCTGATGATACCAAGTAGAGACTCTGAAGCTTGTCCTTAATGCAAAGCTATTGCACATTTCCCACTTTAATCAGGCTAGAGAAAGTTGCCTATATTTGCCTGTACTATTGATTTGTGCAATGTTTGCTGAAAGTCCAGTTCCCATGGAAGACATGCCACTGAGTGGTAAAGTGATGCCCTTGCCTTAGGTTGCATGCAGTCTTTAGAATCTGCCGTGACAAAAAGCCTCTTCCTGCTATGTGACCTGGCAAAGAAACCAGTTTAAGCATCAAAGATTCCTTGAGAGTCTTGACACTACTAAGCTTGAATGTGTTCGCTAAAGATTTCTAGCCGTATTTGTAAAAGTTTGGAGATGCTGGGGATTGAACCCAGGACCTCATACATGCGAAGCATGCGCTCTACCACTGAGCTACATCCCCAAAAGTCTACTCGTGGGGTGGAGCACTCACAAGTATTTCTTTCACCGAGTGCCTGCAGGAACCAAATAAGGCGAAGCAAAAGCAGCCACCTGTTGGACGTGCGCTCTTTGCACGTAAACCCAGGCCATGGAGATGCCGGGGATTGAACCCGGGGCCTCACACATGCAAAGCGTGCGCTCTACCACTGAGCTACATCCCCGCTATTTGCACGACTTTCCGAAACTTGCAGGAAACGGGTCAAGATTTTTCAGCCAAGGGTTAGCATTTCTTCCAATCGCTGAACCACCTTTAGAAAAAAACTGTGAATTATTAGAGATACATCAGCTGACCTATTCAAGCTTCCGGCACGACACTCGGACTCGGTTTTCTGATGATACCAAGTAGAGACTCTGAAGCTTGTCCTTAATGCAAAGCTATTGCACATTTCCCACTTTAATCAGGCTAGAGAAAGTTGCCTATATTTGCCTGTACTATTGATTTGTGCAATGTTTGCTGAAAGTCCAGTTCCCATGGAAGACATGCCACTGAGTGGTAAAGTGATGCCCTTGCCTTAGGTTGCATGCAGTCTTTAGAATCTGCCGTGACAAAAAGCCTCTTCCTGCTATGTGACCTGGCAAAGAAACCAGTTTAAGCATCAAAGATTCCTTGAGAGTCTTGACACTACTAAGCTTGAATGTGTTCGCTAAAGATTTCTAGCCGTATTTGTAAAAGTTTGGAGATGCTGGGGATTGAACCCAGGACCTCATACATGCGAAGCATGCGCTCTACCACTGAGCTACATCCCCAAAAGTCTACTCGTGGGGTGGAGCACTCACAAGTATTTCTTTCACCGAGTGCCTGCAGGAACCAAATAAGGCGAAGCAAAAGCAGCCACCTGTTGGACGTGCGCTCTTTGCACGTAAACCCAGGCCATGGAGATGCCGGGGATTGAACCCGGGGCCTCACACATGCAAAGCGTGCGCTCTACCACTGAGCTACATCCCCGCTATTTGCACGACTTTCCGAAACTTGCAGGAAACGGGTCAAGATTTTTCAGCCAAGGGTTAGCATTTCTTCCAATCGCTGAACCACCTTTAGAAAAAAACTGTGAATTATTAGAGATACATCAGCTGACCTATTCAAGCTTCCGGCACGACACTCGGACTCGGTTTTCTGATGATACCAAGTAGAGACTCTGAAGCTTGTCCTTAATGCAAAGCTATTGCACATTTCCCACTTTAATCAGGCTAGAGAAAGTTGCCTATATTTGCCTGTACTATTGATTTGTGCAATGTTTGCTGAAAGTCCAGTTCCCATGGAAGACATGCCACTGAGTGGTAAAGTGATGCCCTTGCCTTAGGTTGCATGCAGTCTTTAGAATCTGCCGTGACAAAAAGCCTCTTCCTGCTATGTGACCTGGCAAAGAAACCAGTTTAAGCATCAAAGATTCCTTGAGAGTCTTGACACTACTAAGCTTGAATGTGTTCGCTAAAGATTTCTAGCCGTATTTGTAAAAGTTTGGAGATGCTGGGGATTGAACCCAGGACCTCATACATGCGAAGCATGCGCTCTACCACTGAGCTACATCCCCAAAAGTCTACTCATGGGGTGGAGCACTCACAAGTATTTCTTTCACCGAGTGCCTGCAGGAACCAAATAAGGCGAAGCAAAAGCAGCCACCTGTTGGACGTGCGCTCTTTGCACGTAAACCCAGGCTATGGAGATGCCGGGGATTGAACCCGGGGCCTCACACATGCAAAGCGTGCGCTCTACCACTGAGCTACATCCCCGCTATTTGCACGACTTTCCGAAACTTGCAGGAAACGGGTCAAGATTTTTCAGCCAAGGGTTAGCATTTCTTCCAATCGCTGAACCACCTTTAGAAAAAAACTGTGAATTATTAGAGATACATCAGCTGACCTATTCAAGCTTCCGGCACGACACTCGGACTCGGTTTTCTGATGATACCAAGTAGAGACTCTGAAGCTTGTCCTTAATGCAAAGCTATTGCACATTTCCCACTTTAATCAGGCTAGAGAAAGTTGCCTATATTTGCCTGTACTATTGATTTGTGCAATGTTTGCTGAAAGTCCAGTTCCCATGGAAGACATGCCACTGAGTGGTAAAGTGATGCCCTTGCCTTAGGTTGCATGCAGTTTTTAGAATCTGCCGTGACAAAAAGCCTCTTCCTGCTATGTGACCTGGCAAAGAAACCAGTTTAAGCATCAAAGATTCCTTGAGAGTCTTGACACTACTAAGCTTGAATGTGTTCGCTAAAGATTTCTAGCCGTATTTGTAAAAGTTTGGAGATGCTGGGGATTGAACCCAGGACCTCATACATGCGAAGCATGCGCTCTACCACTGAGCTACATCCCCAAAAGTCTACTCGTGGGGTGGAGCACTCACAAGTATTTCTTTCACCGAGTGCCTGCAGGAACCAAATAAGGCGAAGCAAAAGCAGCCACCTGTTGGACGTGCGCTCTTTGCACGTAAACCCAGGCCATGGAGATGCCGGGGATTGAACACGGGGCCTCACACATGCAAAGCGTGCGCTCTACCACTGAGCTACATCCCCGCTATTTGCACGACTTTCCGAAACTTGCAGGAAACGGGTCAAGATTTTTCAGCCAAGGGTTAGCATTTCTTCCAATCGCTGAACCACCTTTAGAAAAAAACTGTGAATTATTAGAGATACATCAGCTGACCTATTCAAGCTTCCGGCACGACACTCGGACTCGGTTTTCTGATGATACCAAGTAGAGACTCTGAAGCTTGTCCTTAATGCAAAGCTATTGCACATTTCCCACTTTAATCAGGCTAGAGAAAGTTGCCTATATTTGCCTGTACTATTGATTTGTGCAATGTTTGCTGAAAGTCCAGTTCCCATGGAAGACATGCCACTGAGTGGTAAAGTGATGCCCTTGCCTTAGGTTGCATGCAGTCTTTAGAATCTGCCGTGACAAAAAGCCTCTTCCTGCTATGTGACCTGGCAAAGAAACCAGTTTAAGCATCAAAGATTCCTTGAGAGTCTTGACACTACTAAGCTTGAATGTGTTCGCTAAAGATTTCTAGCCGTATTTGTAAAAGTTTGGAGATGCTGGGGATTGAACCCAGGACCTCATACATGCGAAGCATGCGCTCTACCACTGAGCTACATCCCCAAAAGTCTACTCGTGGGGTGGAGCACTCACAAGTATTTCTTTCACCGAGTGCCTGCAGGAACCAAATAAGGCGAAGCAAAAGCAGCCACCTGTTGGACGTGCGCTCTTTGCACGTAAACCCAGGCCATGGAGATGCCGGGGATTGAACCCGGGGCCTCACACATGCAAAGCGTGCGCTCTACCACTGAGCTACATCCCCGCTATTTGCACGACTTTCCGAAACTTGCAGGAAACGGGTCAAGATTTTTCAGCCAAGGGTTAGCATTTCTTCCAATCGCTGAACCACCTTTAGAAAAAAACTGTGAATTATTAGAGATACATCAGCTGACCTATTCAAGCTTCCGGCACGACACTCGGACTCGGTTTTCTGATGATACCAAGTAGAGACTCTGAAGCTTGTCCTTAATGCAAAGCTATTGCACATTTCCCACTTTAATCAGGCTAGAGAAAGTTGCCTATATTTGCCTGTACTATTGATTTGTGCAATGTTTGCTGAAAGTCCAGTTCCCATGGAAGACATGCCACTGAGTGGTAAAGTGATGCCCTTGCCTTAGGTTGCATGCAGTCTTTAGAATCTGCCGTGACAAAAAGCCTCTTCCTGCTATGTGACCTGGCAAAGAAACCAGTTTAAGCATCAAAGATTCCTTGAGAGTCTTGACACTACTAAGCTTGAATGTGTTCGCTAAAGATTTCTAGCCGTATTTGTAAAAGTTTGGAGATGCTGGGGATTGAACCCAGGACCTCATACATGCGAAGCATGCGCTCTACCACTGAGCTACATCCCCAAAAGTCTACTCGTGGGGTGGAGCACTCACAAGTATTTTTTTCACCGAGTGCCTGCAGGAACCAAATAAGGCGAAGCAAAAGCAGCCACCTGTTGGACGTGCGCTCTTTGCACGTAAACCCAGGCCATGGAGATGCCGGGGATTGAACCCGGGGCCTCACACATGCAAAGCGTGCGCTCTACCACTGAGCTACATCCCCGCTATTTGCACGACTTTCCGAAACTTGCAGGAAACGGGTCAAGATTTTTCAGCCAAGGGTTAGCATTTCTTCCAATCGCTGAACCACCTTTAGAAAAAAACTGTGAATTATTAGAGATACATCAGCTGACCTATTCAAGCTTCCGGCACGACACTCGGACTCGGTTTTCTGATGATACCAAGTAGAGACTCTGAAGCTTGTCCTTAATGCAAAGCTATTGCACATTTCCCACTTTAATCAGGCTAGAGAAAGTTGCCTATATTTGCCTGTACTATTGATTTGTGCAATGTTTGCTGAAAGTCCAGTTCCCATGGAAGACATGCCACTGAGTGGTAAAGTGATGCCCTTGCCTTAGGTTGCATGCAGTCTTTAGAATCTGCCGTGACAAAAAGCCTCTTCCTGCTATGTGACCTGGCAAAGAAACCAGTTTAAGCATCAAAGATTCCTTGAGAGTCTTGACACTACTAAGCTTGAATGTGTTCGCTAAAGATTTCTAGCCGTATTTGTAAAAGTTTGGAGATGCTGGGGATTGAACCCAGGACCTCATACATGCGAAGCATGCGCTCTACCACTGAGCTACATCCCCAAAAGTCTACTCGTGGGGTGGAGCACTCACAAGTATTTCTTTCACCGAGTGCCTGCAGGAACCAAATAAGGCGAAGCAAAAGCAGCCACCTGTTGGACGTGCGCTCTTTGCACGTAAACCCAGGCCATGGAGATGCCGGGGATTGAACCCGGGGCCTCACACATGCAAAGCGTGCGCTCTACCACTGAGCTACATCCCCGCTATTTGCACGACTTTCCGAAACTTGCAGGAAACGGGTCAAGATTTTTCAGCCAAGGGTTAGCATTTCTTCCAATCGCTGAACCACCTTTAGAAAAAAACTGTGAATTATTAGAGATACATCAGCTGACCTATTCAAGCTTCCGGCACGACACTCGGACTCGGTTTTCTGATGATACCAAGTAGAGACTCTGAAGCTTGTCCTTAATGCAAAGCTATTGCACATTTCCCACTTTAATCAGGCTAGAGAAAGTTGCCTATATTTGCCTGTACTATTGATTTGTGCAATGTTTGCTGAAAGTCCAGTTCCCATGGAAGACATGCCACTGAGTGGTAAAGTGATGCCCTTGCCTTAGGTTGCATGCAGTCTTTAGAATCTGCCGTGACAAAAAGCCTCTTCCTGCTATGTGACCTGGCAAAGAAACCAGTTTAAGCATCAAAGATTCCTTGAGAGTCTTGACACTACTAAGCTTGAATGTGTTCGCTAAAGATTTCTAGCCGTATTTGTAAAAGTTTGGAGATGCTGGGGATTGAACCCAGGACCTCATACATGCGAAGCATGCGCTCTACCACTGAGCTACATCCCCAAAAGTCTACTCGTGGGGTGGAGCACTCACAAGTATTTCTTTCACCGAGTGCCTGCAGGAACCAAATAAGGCGAAGCAAAAGCAGCCACCTGTTGGACGTGCGCTCTTTGCACGTAAACCCAGGCCATGGAGATGCCGGGGATTGAACCCGGGGCCTCACACATGCAAAGCGTGCGCTCTACCACTGAGCTACATCCCCGCTATTTGCACGACTTTCCGAAACTTGCAGGAAACGGGTCAAGATTTTTCAGCCAAGGGTTAGCATTTCTTCCAATCGCTGAACCACCTTTAGAAAAAAACTGTGAATTATTAGAGATACATCAGCTGACCTATTCAAGCTTCCGGCACGACACTCGGACTCGGTTTTCTGATGATACCAAGTAGAGACTCTGAAGCTTGTCCTTAATGCAAAGCTATTGCACATTTCCCACTTTAATCAGGCTAGAGAAAGTTGCCTATATTTGCCTGTACTATTGATTTGTGCAATGTTTGCTGAAAGTCCAGTTCCCATGGAAGACATGCCACTGAGTGGTAAAGTGATGCCCTTGCCTTAGGTTGCATGCAGTCTTTAGAATCTGCCGTGACAAAAAGCCTCTTCCTGCTATGTGACCTGGCAAAGAAACCAGTTTAAGCATCAAAGATTCCTTGAGAGTCTTGACACTACTAAGCTTGAATGTGTTCGCTAAAGATTTCTAGCCGTATTTGTAGAAGTTTGGAGATGCTGGGGATTGAACCCAGGACCTCATACATGCGAAGCATGCGCTCTACCACTGAGCTACATCCCCAAAAGTCTACTCGTGGGGTGGAGCACTCACAAGTATTTCTTTCACCGAGTGCCTGCAGGAACCAAATAAGGCGAAGCAAAAGCAGCCACCTGTTGGACGTGCGCTCTTTGCACGTAAACCCAGGCCATGGAGATGCCGGGGATTGAACCCGGGGCCTCACACATGCAAAGCGTGCGCTCTACCACTGAGCTACATCCCCGCTATTTGCACGACTTTCCGAAACTTGCAGGAAACGGGTCAAGATTTTTCAGCCAAGGGTTAGCATTTCTTCCAATCGCTGAACCACCTTTAGAAAAAAACTGTGAATTATTAGAGATACATCAGCTGACCTATTCAAGCTTCCGGCACGACACTCGGACTCGGTTTTCTGATGATACCAAGTAGAGACTCTGAAGCTTGTCCTTAATGCAAAGCTATTGCACATTTCCCACTTTAATCAGGCTAGAGAAAGTTGCCTATATTTGCCTGTACTATTGATTTGTGCAATGTTTGCTGAAAGTCCAGTTCCCATGGAAGACATGCCACTGAGTGGTAAAGTGATGCCCTTGCCTTAGGTTGCATGCAGTCTTTAGAATCTGCCGTGACAAAAAGCCTCTTCCTGCTATGTGACCTGGCAAAGAAACCAGTTTAAGCATCAAAGATTCCTTGAGAGTCTTGACACTACTAAGCTTGAATGTGTTCGCTAAAGATTTCTAGCCGTATTTGTAAAAGTTTGGAGATGCTGGGGATTGAACCCAGGACCTCATACATGCGAAGCATGCGCTCTACCACTGAGCTACATCCCCAAAAGTCTACTCGTGGGGTGGAGCACTCACAAGTATTTCTTTCACCGAGTGCCTGCAGGAACCAAATAAGGCGAAGCAAAAGCAGCCACCTGTTGGACGTGCGCTCTTTGCACGTAAACCCAGGCCATGGAGATGCCGGGGATTGAACCCGGGGCCTCACACATGCAAAGCGTGCGCTCTACCACTGAGCTACATCCCCGCTATTTGCACGACTTTCCGAAACTTGCAGGAAACGGGTCAAGATTTTTCAGCCAAGGGTTAGCATTTCTTCCAATCGCTGAACCACCTTTAGAAAAAAACTGTGAATTATTAGAGATACATCAGCTGACCTATTCAAGCTTCCGGCACGACACTCGGACTCGGTTTTCTGATGATACCAAGTAGAGACTCTGAAGCTTGTCCTTAATGCAAAGCTATTGCACATTTCCCACTTTAATCAGGCTAGAGAAAGTTGCCTATATTTGCCTGTACTATTGATTTGTGCAATGTTTGCTGAAAGTCCAGTTCCCATGGAAGACATGCCACTGAGTGGTAAAGTGATGCCCTTGCCTTAGGTTGCATGCAGTCTTTAGAATCTGCCGTGACAAAAAGCCTCTTCCTGCTATGTGACCTGGCAAAGAAACCAGTTTAAGCATCAAAGATTCCTTGAGAGTCTTGACACTACTAAGCTTGAATGTGTTCGCTAAAGATTTCTAGCCGTATTTGTAAAAGTTTGGAGATGCTGGGGATTGAACCCAGGACCTCATACATGCGAAGCATGCGCTCTACCACTGAGCTACATCCCCAAAAGTCTACTCGTGGGGTGGAGCACTCACAAGTATTTCTTTCACCGAGTGCCTGCAGGAACCAAATAAGGCGAAGCAAAAGCAGCCACCTGTTGGACGTGCGCTCTTTGCACGTAAACCCAGGCCATGGAGATGCCGGGGATTGAACCCGGGGCCTCACACATGCAAAGCGTGCGCTCTACCACTGAGCTACATCCCCGCTATTTGCACGACTTTCCGAAACTTGCAGGAAACGGGTCAAGATTTTTCAGCCAAGGGTTAGCATTTCTTCCAATCGCTGAACCACCTTTAGAAAAAAACTGTGAATTATTAGAGATACATCAGCTGACCTATTCAAGCTTCCGGCACGACACTCGGACTCGGTTTTCTGATGATACCAAGTAGAGACTCTGAAGCTTGTCCTTAATGCAAAGCTATTGCACATTTCCCACTTTAATCAGGCTAGAGAAAGTTGCCTATATTTGCCTGTACTATTGATTTGTGCAATGTTTGCTGAAAGTCCAGTTCCCATGGAAGACATGCCACTGAGTGGTAAAGTGATGCCCTTGCCTTAGGTTGCATGCAGTCTTTAGAATCTGCCGTGACAAAAAGCCTCTTCCTGCTATGTGACCTGGCAAAGAAACCAGTTTAAGCATCAAAGATTCCTTGAGAGTCTTGACACTACTAAGCTTGAATGTGTTCGCTAAAGATTTCTAGCCGTATTTGTAAAAGTTTGGAGATGCTGGGGATTGAACCCAGGACCTCATACATGCGAAGCATGCGCTCTACCACTGAGCTACATCCCCAAAAGTCTACTCGTGGGGTGGAGCACTCACAAGTATTTCTTTCACCGAGTGCCTGCAGGAACCAAATAAGGCGAAGCAAAAGCAGCCACCTGTTGGACGTGCGCTCTTTGCACGTAAACCCAGGCCATGGAGATGCCGGGGATTGAACCCGGGGCCTCACACATGCAAAGCGTGCGCTCTACCACTGAGCTACATCCCCGCTATTTGCACGACTTTCCGAAACTTGCAGGAAACGGGTCAAGATTTTTCAGCCAAGGGTTAGCATTTCTTCCAATCGCTGAACCACCTTTAGAAAAAAACTGTGAATTATTAGAGATACATCAGCTGACCTATTCAAGCTTCCGGCACGACACTCGGACTCGGTTTTCTGATGATACCAAGTAGAGACTCTGAAGCTTGTCCTTAATGCAAAGCTATTGCACATTTCCCACTTTAATCAGGCTAGAGAAAGTTGCCTATATTTGCCTGTACTATTGATTTGTGCAATGTTTGCTGAAAGTCCAGTTCCCATGGAAGACATGCCACTGAGTGGTAAAGTGATGCCCTTGCCTTAGGTTGCATGCAGTCTTTAGAATCTGCCGTGACAAAAAGCCTCTTCCTGCTATGTGACCTGGCAAAGAAACCAGTTTAAGCATCAAAGATTCCTTGAGAGTCTTGACACTACTAAGCTTGAATGTGTTCGCTAAAGATTTCTAGCCGTATTTGTAAAAGTTTGGAGATGCTGGGGATTGAACCCAGGACCTCATACATGCGAAGCATGCGCTCTACCACTGAGCTACATCCCCAAAAGTCTACTCGTGGGGTGGAGCACTCACAAGTATTTCTTTCACCGAGTGCCTGCAGGAACCAAATAAGGCGAAGCAAAAGCAGCCACCTGTTGGACGTG
Organism: Ranitomeya imitator; assembly: GCF_032444005.1. NCBI lineage: Eukaryota > Metazoa > Chordata > Amphibia > Anura > Dendrobatidae > Ranitomeya > Ranitomeya imitator. The sequence continues at coordinate 894,644,325 of NC_091282.1, read as the reverse complement.
CGCTCTTTGCACGTAAACCCAGGCCATGGAGATGCCGGGGATTGAACCCGGGGCCTCACACATGCAAAGCGTGCGCTCTACCACTGAGCTACATCCCCGCTATTTGCACGACTTTCCGAAACTTGCAGGAAACGGGTCAAGATTTTTCAGCCAAGGGTTAGCATTTCTTCCAATCGCTGAACCACCTTTAGAAAAAAACTGTGAATTATTAGAGATACATCAGCTGACCTATTCAAGCTTCCGGCACGACACTCGGACTCGGTTTTCTGATGATACCAAGTAGAGACTCTGAAGCTTGTCCTTAATGCAAAGCTATTGCACATTTCCCACTTTAATCAGGCTAGAGAAAGTTGCCTATATTTGCCTGTACTATTGATTTGTGCAATGTTTGCTGAAAGTCCAGTTCCCATGGAAGACATGCCACTGAGTGGTAAAGTGATGCCCTTGCCTTAGGTTGCATGCAGTCTTTAGAATCTGCCGTGACAAAAAGCCTCTTCCTGCTATGTGACCTGGCAAAGAAACCAGTTTAAGCATCAAAGATTCCTTGAGAGTCTTGACACTACTAAGCTTGAATGTGTTCGCTAAAGATTTCTAGCCGTATTTGTAAAAGTTTGGAGATGCTGGGGATTGAACCCAGGACCTCATACATGCGAAGCATGCGCTCTACCACTGAGCTACATCCCCAAAAGTCTACTCGTGGGGTGGAGCACTCACAAGTATTTCTTTCACCGAGTGCCTGCAGGAACCAAATAAGGCGAAGCAAAAGCAGCCACCTGTTGGACGTGCGCTCTTTGCACGTAAACCCAGGCCATGGAGATGCCGGGGATTGAACCCGGGGCCTCACACATGCAAAGCGTGCGCTCTACCACTGAGCTACATCCCCGCTATTTGCACGACTTTCCGAAACTTGCAGGAAACGGGTCAAGATTTTTCAGCCAAGGGTTAGCATTTCTTCCAATCGCTGAACCACCTTTAGAAAAAAACTGTGAATTATTAGAGATACATCAGCTGACCTATTCAAGCTTCCGGCACGACACTCGGACTCGGTTTTCTGATGATACCAAGTAGAGACTCTGAAGCTTGTCCTTAATGCAAAGCTATTGCACATTTCCCACTTTAATCAGGCTAGAGAAAGTTGCCTATATTTGCCTGTACTATTGATTTGTGCAATGTTTGCTGAAAGTCCAGTTCCCATGGAAGACATGCCACTGAGTGGTAAAGTGATGCCCTTGCCTTAGGTTGCATGCAGTCTTTAGAATCTGCCGTGACAAAAAGCCTCTTCCTGCTATGTGACCTGGCAAAGAAACCAGTTTAAGCATCAAAGATTCCTTGAGAGTCTTGACACTACTAAGCTTGAATGTGTTCGCTAAAGATTTCTAGCCGTATTTGTAAAAGTTTGGAGATGCTGGGGATTGAACCCAGGACCTCATACATGCGAAGCATGCGCTCTACCACTGAGCTACATCCCCAAAAGTCTACTCGTGGGGTGGAGCACTCACAAGTATTTCTTTCACCGAGTGCCTGCAGGAACCAAATAAGGCGAAGCAAAAGCAGCCACCTGTTGGACGTGCGCTCTTTGCACGTAAACCCAGGCCATGGAGATGCCGGGGATTGAACCCGGGGCCTCACACATGCAAAGCGTGCGCTCTACCACTGAGCTACATCCCCGCTATTTGCACGACTTTCCGAAACTTGCAGGAAACGGGTCAAGATTTTTCAGCCAAGGGTTAGCATTTCTTCCAATCGCTGAACCACCTTTAGAAAAAAACTGTGAATTATTAGAGATACATCAGCTGACCTATTCAAGCTTCCGGCACGACACTCGGACTCGGTTTTCTGATGATACCAAGTAGAGACTCTGAAGCTTGTCCTTAATGCAAAGCTATTGCACATTTCCCACTTTAATCAGGCTAGAGAAAGTTGCCTATATTTGCCTGTACTATTGATTTGTGCAATGTTTGCTGAAAGTCCAGTTCCCATGGAAGACATGCCACTGAGTGGTAAAGTGATGCCCTTGCCTTAGGTTGCATGCAGTCTTTAGAATCTGCCGTGACAAAAAGCCTCTTCCTGCTATGTGACCTGGCAAAGAAACCAGTTTAAGCATCAAAGATTCCTTGAGAGTCTTGACACTACTAAGCTTGAATGTGTTCGCTAAAGATTTCTAGCCGTATTTGTAAAAGTTTGGAGATGCTGGGGATTGAACCCAGGACCTCATACATGCGAAGCATGCGCTCTACCACTGAGCTACATCCCCAAAAGTCTACTCGTGGGGTGGAGCACTCACAAGTATTTCTTTCACCGAGTGCCTGCAGGAACCAAATAAGGCGAAGCAAAAGCAGCCACCTGTTGGACGTGCGCTCTTTGCACGTAAACCCAGGCCATGGAGATGCCGGGGATTGAACCCGGGGCCTCACACATGCAAAGCGTGCGCTCTACCACTGAGCTACATCCCCGCTATTTGCACGACTTTCCGAAACTTGCAGGAAACGGGTCAAGATTTTTCAGCCAAGGGTTAGCATTTCTTCCAATCGCTGAACCACCTTTAGAAAAAAACTGTGAATTATTAGAGATACATCAGCTGACCTATTCAAGCTTCCGGCACGACACTCGGACTCGGTTTTCTGATGATACCAAGTAGAGACTCTGAAGCTTGTCCTTAATGCAAAGCTATTGCACATTTCCCACTTTAATCAGGCTAGAGAAAGTTGCCTATATTTGCCTGTACTATTGATTTGTGCAATGTTTGCTGAAAGTCCAGTTCCCATGGAAGACATGCCACTGAGTGGTAAAGTGATGCCCTTGCCTTAGGTTGCATGCAGTCTTTAGAATCTGCCGTGACAAAAAGCCTCTTCCTGCTATGTGACCTGGCAAAGAAACCAGTTTAAGCATCAAAGATTCCTTGAGAGTCTTGACACTACTAAGCTTGAATGTGTTCGCTAAAGATTTCTAGCCGTATTTGTAAAAGTTTGGAGATGCTGGGGATTGAACCCAGGACCTCATACATGCGAAGCATGCGCTCTACCACTGAGCTACATCCCCAAAAGTCTACTCGTGGGGTGGAGCACTCACAAGTATTTCTTTCACCGAGTGCCTGCAGGAACCAAATAAGGCGAAGCAAAAGCAGCCACCTGTTGGACGTGCGCTCTTTGCACGTAAACCCAGGCCATGGAGATGCCGGGGATTGAACCCGGGGCCTCACACATGCAAAGCGTGCGCTCTACCACTGAGCTACATCCCCGCTATTTGCACGACTTTCCGAAACTTGCAGGAAACGGGTCAAGATTTTTCAGCCAAGGGTTAGCATTTCTTCCAATCGCTGAACCACCTTTAGAAAAAAACTGTGAATTATTAGAGATACATCAGCTGACCTATTCAAGCTTCCGGCACGACACTCGGACTCGGTTTTCTGATGATACCAAGTAGAGACTCTGAAGCTTGTCCTTAATGCAAAGCTATTGCACATTTCCCACTTTAATCAGGCTAGAGAAAGTTGCCTATATTTGCCTGTACTATTGATTTGTGCAATGTTTGCTGAAAGTCCAGTTCCCATGGAAGACATGCCACTGAGTGGTAAAGTGATGCCCTTGCCTTAGGTTGCATGCAGTCTTTAGAATCTGCCGTGACAAAAAGCCTCTTCCTGCTATGTGACCTGGCAAAGAAACCAGTTTAAGCATCAAAGATTCCTTGAGAGTCTTGACACTACTAAGCTTGAATGTGTTCGCTAAAGATTTCTAGCCGTATTTGTAAAAGTTTGGAGATGCTGGGGATTGAACCCAGGACCTCATACATGCGAAGCATGCGCTCTACCACTGAGCTACATCCCCAAAAGTCTACTCGTGGGGTGGAGCACTCACAAGTATTTCTTTCACCGAGTGCCTGCAGGAACCAAATAAGGCGAAGCAAAAGCAGCCACCTGTTGGACGTGCGCTCTTTGCACGTAAACCCAGGCCATGGAGATGCCGGGGATTGAACCCGGGGCCTCACACATGCAAAGCGTGCGCTCTACCACTGAGCTACATCCCCGCTATTTGCACGACTTTCCGAAACTTGCAGGAAACGGGTCAAGATTTTTCAGCCAAGGGTTAGCATTTCTTCCAATCGCTGAA